>NC_135869.1:25486150-25691150 GCF_031162955.1 Sander vitreus | reverse complement strand
GGAAGAGTAAATGATGCTAGGCTACATGTGTACTGACTCAGATATAACTAAAAAAGTCGATCTACAGGAGAATAAATAGATGAAAGCGATACAGAATGCCTGAGAGCCTTATTGCAATATATTCCATTATGTTTTTATATTTGTATTATAATCTATGTTTCCCTTTACATAAAGATATTTCCAGCATAAATTGAGTCATAAAAAAGGAAGAAATAAGTACATACAAATTCACCAGAATGCAGGAAATGAAGTGTTTAATGCTCAAAACTTCTCTTTGGTGACGTGGTTATTTGGCTGGCATCCAGGCTACCACCATGGTTCAACGCAAACAGATACACACAGCTCCACTTTTTAGACAGCAGTGCTTTGTTAATTGTGGTGGTATATACAGTATGTGTGTATATGTGTTTGTCCTCAGGTTACACTGTACCTGTTTCCTGTACAGAGGAGCCCTTTGTGTTCCAGAGGCAGCCTGTAGAAACCAGAGGACGCTGGAGGGACGAGGAGGTGAAGAGCAAAATAAAGGCAGGATGAGACAGTAAGAAATGAGGAGGTGGAGAAAGACGGTAATAAAAATAATAGTTATAGAACACTTTTCTAAACAAAAGTTACAGAGTAGAAACACCTGTCATCATTGACACCCACGCATACAATATTCTAAAAATACTCTGAAGTCGTTTTTATATTCTATATAGCTATATATCGTAAAGCTGTACTTAATGTCTTGGCTAATTCAGTGGTGCAGTGAGAGAGAGTACCTCTTACTTATTAGAGGGAAGTTTTAATTCCATAAAGCCACTAACTCACTCTCTTGTGGACCTATGCCAAGGCACTGCTCAGACAGCCACACAGCAGGACATTTCTGTTCTGATTTGTTAACCGCTTGTAGTGTAAATATAAAGCTTAAGTTTCTTTTTAATGCCACCAAACTGGCTTGTCTGGATCCCCAAGGCAACGTGTTTTTTTTCTGTCAAGAACTGAGGCTCAGCATGTGGACTGCCAGGTTTGGACAGATTGCTTAGTTTTCCCACTACAGTGATATGAAATTTCATCAAGTCCATATTCAGGCATTTAGCCTGATTGCTGATGAGAGCAGAACCCACTGTTAGCATTGCTGTTTCTTTAAACTGCATAAAATATTGATTGTAGTTCAATTAAAATAACCTAACAAAAACGCTCAGTGGTTCAGAGAACACAATCAGTTATGTGATAATTAAATGAAGTTTATTGCTCTAAAATTGTATGATTAGCTGGGAGCTGAGCTTCACAGTGTAATTGCTTCGGCTTATTTAATCAAGTCAGACATTTAAGGCTTTAAACTAAATGTATTGCCAAATCTGCATTAAAACAGTAGGCTTGTTAAGAAATATGTTTGGTTAGTATAGTTATGTTTTGTATTCCAACCATGTGGCCTCTAGTTTCACAGCGGTATGGGCTGGCGCTGTAGGCTGCCAGCAAGACCAGCGGCGGTATGTGTGAAGCCATCAGTAACAAGACATAAAAGGTGGGGCTAATTAAAAAGCATGAGCTGTGTGGGCTTTCCCTGTACCAGCAGAACAGAACTTTAGCTTTCAATTTGCAGTTCATCACTGACATCGAACAGACAAGTATTTACCTTCAGCTCCTGACAGAAATCTGAAGAAAAACACTTGGTACATCATCCTAAAACACGGAAATGTGTCCACCAAAAAGTCTTATCTCGTTTCATTAAGTTGCTTATTTAACAAATTCCGTGTGCAGAAAAAAACGACATTAAAATTCAAAACTGATTATGCCAAATATATTTGTTATTAAGGCGGCAGGAGCTGTGTTATATTGTTCAGTAGGACTGTATAAAAACAAAAACAACTAATGAAACAGTTCACTTATTTCCCATAATATCCATGTCAGAATTTAAAGCAAATCTAGTAGGGATTAGTGATTTTACAGTGAATTTAACATGTAACACTTTGGATGTACATTAAAATATCAATATGTGTGTATATATATATATATATATATATATATATATATATATATATATATATATATATGTATTTAAAATCCTGAAATAACTTATATTTCTCCGTTATCAGTTTTGTATTCCTCGACTTTATCAAACTTTACATTTGTTCTGTTGTTGCTAGTCAGCACTGAGTTCATATATTAAATCAACTCATGGGACGCTTATATTATTGACTTGATTACTTGATATTGATTATTGATATTGACTTGAGATTGGTACTAGGGCTGGGCGATATGGAGAAAATCAAATATCACGATATTTTTGACCAAATACCTTGATATTGATACTGCAACGATATTGTAGTGTTGACTATTGGTGCTTTCACAAAATATTTACACAATGAGATTTTTGATAAATAATCATCAGTAATGTGGATATAATGACTAAGTGGGTAAAGGCAAATAAATGACATCACTTTACTGTAATGCAGCCTTCAAAACCAGGGAAAGACAACATTTATGCCATATTACGATATTCAAAATCTAAGACGATATCTAGCTCATATCACGATATCGATATATTGGCCAGCTGTAATTGGTACCCAACTCACCTAGCTTATTTGCAAAGACAAAGATGAGAGATGGAAGCAGGGTAAACTGGGAGGATAGGATGGAGTAGAAGTACTGCAGTATCTGAGGGTTGGGTGAATGCTCACACACCTTCTACACACACACACACACACACACACACACGCACGCACGCACGCACGCACACACGCACGCACACACGCACACACACACAAGATTACAGACCAAATCAAAAACAGTGAACAATTTCTTCTTGTCTGATTGATTTTTTTTAGTAGAACACAACATTATAAAACAATTACTAGCATTACAGCAGAGGTACTGATCAATAGGATCAAATGTTCATGTGTACACAAAACTAATGAAGACAGAGGCTGTTTGGCTGTGCTTATTAATATAGTCATTTAGAAAAACAGCCAGTCATTGTCTATATTTCTCAGAAAAGAGATGTGACAAAATGCAAGATCATTTCCTCATGTGTTTGGTTACAAGTGTGTGTTTGTGACAAAGAGATAGAAGGTTAAGATGAAAAGATAATGAATTGGATGTGTGCATCTGTGTGTGTGTGTGTGTGTGTGTGTGTGTATGTGCGCTTCCAGCTCTCACAATGACGGTGGGTATCCAGACGGAGTCGCAGCAGCGCAGCAGACATTGACACAGAGACTCCAGTGGGTCCTGAGCACAGCTGTGTTTAGATGGAGCTGTGAACGTGTTCTCCTTCAGAACAGGCTCCGATGCACACTCCTCAGCCAACCTTGGACACACACACAGAAACGCAAACACCCCCACTCAATCACATACAGTACATACTAAAATGACATAAAGGACACAAGAAATACTTGTACACATGCATACCAAGGATTTCACCATGGTTCCTCATCTAAATGTCAAATAAAACATTCTGCTGGTGGACTGAAAATATTAATTTGGATGACTGTCCCATTGATTCCATTTAACTCCCTGAACATGTGACTGGACAACATGCTGACCTGCAGGCAGCCTGAAAACAGATCAGGGCCTGGAGTAGAAATCCTTCAGACCTGGAAGCCTGGTTGTTGGGGTCTGACCTCTTCAGACTCCTCTGGAGGATAACAGAGAAAGATAGGGGAAAAAACAAAAGAAACAGGATGAGAACAGTTGGGGAGAATGAGAAAAGCAAATTCGATCACTTCATGTCACATCACAAAGAAAACAATCATCTTATAAAAACACTTCATGCAAACATATTTCCTTAAGGGAATCACTTAATATTTATCTAAAATGTTGAGACTTCTCCATTAAACCAGACACTGAGAAAACCCTGAAATCCTTCTGTGTTTCTTCACAGTGTATACAGTAGGTCCCATTAACATTGCTATAAAGACAAATCTGTATTGTGCCTCAGTGTGATTAATATGAAATAGATTTATTCTTTAAGTTGGAACATGAAATACATGCCAACCAAACATATTCCCACTGTCCCTATTAACAAGAGTGACGTTCCAGTCTGAAACAGAAGGCAGCCATGAGGGACAGCTAAAAAAAAAAGAAAAAGAAACAGAAAAAGAAATCCATTCCTTCATAGAAGAATGAAATTCCTTTTGACTAAACATGGCAATCACATATGTACTATGTGACATGTGACACATAGCATCAAAGGCAGATATGTCACTGTCGTTTTAACACTCTCTGGAGAATCTACACAAGACAAAGTCTCAGTCAGACTGCACAGACAGTTCTCTTCACTACCAGTTCTTCAATTGTCTTCATTTTATATTTATGGACCAAACATAAAGAAAAACGAACTCACAGAGCTTCGACAATGAGCAGGAGAGGGTAGGGGCAGCTCAGAGAATCTGTTAGTGATAGCCTCAATTATTCCCTCTATCTTTCCGTACTGGACTGGTCTGGACTGGTGGTTCAGTCTGGAGAATTCAGAGTGGCAGCAGTTTATACAAAGGAAACATCGGACTATAAAATAACTCAACACTATGATTGTTTTCAGTAGGTAGGGACGATGGTGGAGGGAAGATACAGGCGGTAGCAGAAAGGAATATACAGCAAGGCAAGGCGAATGTATTTGTATAGCACATTTCAGCAGCGGTGCAATTCAATGTGCTTGTTAATACAAAAACAGATTAAATACAGGAATAAAAGAATGAAATAGGCAGTATCGAAAAGAAAGCAGGAGTGTCAAACTCATTTTCTCTAAGGGCCACACTGGAAAATGAAAATCACATCAAGGACCCGTGGCTGATATTTTCCGCCACTATCCTCTGGCCGGGCCGGGCCCTTGATCTAGCATTTGTGTTTTTTTAATCATTACTTTATTAGCCTAATTGGGTGGGGAGAAAGCTCAGCCTCTCCAGCTCCCGTAGCTCTGGGTTGTGTGGCCAGTGCGTCGGCATGACCGTGGCGAAGGACAGTATTAATTAGGTGATGGAGACCAGAAAGTCTCCTATATGGTTCTGGGGCTTTGATTATGTTGCTGCCTTGATCTGTTACCCACACTATTCAGCTGAGGGAGCTAGGGTCCAGTTTTTCTATTTTTTAACGTTTCTTCATTCGGATCCATTTGCGATCCGTTCCGTTCTGAATAAACAAACAGCGCAGTTTACATGCTTCGTCCTTGTTGCAGTATTCATTAAGATAATTCTAAACAGATTTCTGTAGTTCAAACAACTCGGAATTGTAGTTGAGAACGTCAGTTATAACGGCCCACGTATTAAAAAATTGTCGGGTTTAAATCGGGATCGGGCTCATAATTCCAGTTAATGTGTCGGGCGGGGCCGGGCTCGGACGCAACGTGCACGGGCTCGGATAAGGGTCGGGCTTGATTTGTTTGGGCCCGATCTAAGCTCTAGCCCTAAAGCATACCCTGCGTTATCTTCTATTTTACTCTAAATGGGAACATCATTTACCAAATGAACACATACCAGTAATGAAGACTTGAAACTAGTGATTGGGACCATAAACTCATTAGGTAAATGTTTACTGAGGTATTAAATCAAGTGAGAAGTAAAATTTTCTCAAAGAATTGAATACAATCGGACTTCTTTTTGCCACCAGTGGAGTCACCCCCTGCTGGCTATTAGAAAGAATGCAGGTTTACATTTATGTTTCACTTTTCACTTCATCAGATCTACGGTCTGAATGAGTGCAAACCATGGTACGGATTTGACAGAGGCAAAGGTTACAAGTGTCCTTGAAAAAGCACCTACATCAATATTTCTATTTTCTAAGTAATTATTTATATATAACTTTATTAAGAAAATCGTAACTTTGTCAATCACAAGACAAAGTGTCCATGACAATATGCAACTCATTTATGTATCTACAGTATGTGTGGTTGTGTATACCTGAACAGGGCAGCAGCAGCGTTGGCAGCCTGCGTGGCTACCAGCAGGCAGGAGGATGAGACTCCACCCATCACAGCCTCTGAAACTGCCACAAACCCTGAACCACTGGGGAACAGTAGCTTGCTTGGGGGCTGCCTGTATACACACACACACACACTAGTGCTGTAACAATTCCAAATGTTACCATACAATTAATTGTCTCAGAAATAATTGTGATATAATACAATACAATTCAATATAATTGTCTCTTTCAGTCAAATTAAAAAATATGTATTCATATATCACTTTTCCAGACAAATTAAAGTGTCCAATGAATCCCAGGATACATCTTATGGTTATATCACTGTTATGTGACCCAGATAATGTAATAACACAAAAACAGAGCCTATGAAGTAAACCACACCTCTTTATTATCATAAAACATTTTTTTCTAACTGTATTCCCACCCTTGTCATTTTTGTTGCTATGAATGTATAAAGGGTCCAGTGTCAACAACAAACGCGCGCACACACACACACGCACACACACACACACACGCACACAAAATTACAGTGCATTTGTTCACAGATAAATAAGCATCATTATTTAATTGTTGCCTAGCAGCTAGAAGAACAGATCCTGGACTAGGCAGTGAAATGGGCATCTATGATCAATTCTACTGGATCACTGTTGTAAGCAAATAATCAAATATTACAGTTAAAACGGTACTATGGATCTTAGATGAGTCAGTGAGAACTATGCCAAAAGTACAGAGAAAGGAAGCGGATTTTCAGGAATTTTTGCTGATATGGGTTTTAGATGTCAATATAGGCCCATCAAAAAGCTAACAGTCTGCCTTTTTGCCTGATTTATCTATCACTCTTTGGCTTGCTGTGGCAATACTTGCAGGGATTGTTTGCTGAGTCGCAATGAACCCACGCTGCCTCTGTCTCACTCACCTACACACAAACACTTATTTTCTCTCTTTCAGTGCGGGGACACATAGTAAACAAACAGTTCCGACCTATGGGCATTACAAAGATCACCAGAGTATTGTCTCTGGTCTATGACGCGGCACCACAACAGCTGTGGACTGGCTCCCTGTTGCCACAACAGTAGTCACATTAAACAACCTAAATAACAAATGCATGCACATAAACATAAACACAAACACACACACACACACACACACACACACACACACACACACACACACACACACAGAGAGTGGTGTTTAACTATTGATACCATCACACACAAAAACAGCTGCAGACAAGCATATGCATGCATACACACACAAACAAACAAAAAAAGCACTCAATCACACATTTGCGCTGTAAAGAGACATGTCAATGGACAAGTTGACGCTGGGTCTTCTCACACACTTTAGCTTGTTCAGCATGTAAGAGCTCTGGTCTGGCTGCTTTTTTTTACTGTTCCATTTAGTGTAAAGGACAAATTTCCCTTGCCATTTGAAATCTCTTATCCCCTGTATCATTGCCATGTGACGGGGGAACATTCCATTAAAATTATGTCAACCTTGCAGAAATATAATGTGTTTTACTGGCTCGTATTTTCATCCGCAAACCAGCCGACAGCTAATTCTAATAAAATTAAACTTCCCAGAGCACCATATTTAAAATGTTTTACAGGAGGTTGAGGCTCTGTGTCAATGTAGCTGAAGTTGTATGTATCATAATTGTGTGTTGTTCTGGTGATATTAACATGCAAAAGCTTTACAAATACTAGCTTTATTATTAGTGCAGTTCAAAGCAATAATACATCTTTCTTCAGAGTCCAGTGGGCTATATATAGTATAAAGACAGAACATGAATGAACTGCAAACGGTTCCTTCAGTTGAAAATATTTTCCAATGAAAGCTATTTACTGTGGGGTCTGTAGATCATCCTGAGTAACCAGGAGATGGTTTCTCAAAAGACATCGTCGCTGCTGAGAAACATGTCTTTAATATGTCATTTTTCAATCCTTTTCAGTGTGACAGAGGTCTCGACAGCATATATCTCAAAATCTCAATAAATAAACTCTCAACTGTGTTTTTGTAATTGATCTGAACTGACTTTTTCACGGGGCAATACTCGACATTCAGAACATTAATATATCAGCTATTTACTATGTAAAGATATAGTGGAGTAATGGCGTCCAAGGCCCGTGACAAAGCATCGGTATTTGATGAGTTGGGGAACGGTCTCTGAGAGCCGTGTGGAGACAATCCATGAGCACTTTTTTTCAGTATTTCGAGTACGGCACCTTTAATATACATTGGTGTAAGAATACTTTCATTTGCAAGTAATCAAACCTCTAGATGAACATGTCAGCATGGAAAACAGCTGCAGCTAACTGGGACGCCTTAACCAAAGCATAATTATTTTTTATTTGCTGCAGCTCTGTCTATCCTCCTGTGATGTGACCGTGCTTTGTTGGAAGTGCAGAGAAGCTGATGTGTAGTGACATCATTTTTAGTCAGTACGCAAAGATGCTCAGTGCAGTAATATTTCAAGGGAGCTGCAAGTGGGGAAAGTGCAGTGGAAATCATTTTGGCATTCAGACAGCTAAAAAAAAACATTACATCATTACAGAGCAATCTCACCTTTCCAGTATCTCAGTAAGGAGCAGCAAACCTTGTTTCGGCACTTCCAGGTTGGTCAGCTGCAGAGCCTCCTTCACACTGTGCACCAGGGACTCAATACCTAACACACAAACACACTCATTGACAAAGAAATACATAATCAGACAGACAAAGACACATTTGTCTAAGCTTGCTCAGACTCTACTACACTACAGGCTACAACTCCTTCCTGCATAATACCTTTACAAAGGGAGAACGCGCACACACACACACACACACACACACACACACACACACACAAACAATCATACATGTCAAACAAACAGTGACAGTGGTACATCTTTCTAATTTACAGCTACACAGAATCTGCTGTAATGATCCCATGTTTATACTGAGCTAGAGCAAGGACTTAATAGCACAAGGAATTGTTACACCAGATATCCTGTCTACTAGTAAATTAAGTTTGCACTGCAAGTGTTTTTCAAACAAATTCTCTGGAGTGGCGATGAAATGCTGCAGTATTTAAGAAAGCCAAAGGCAGTGGAACCTCAAATACATCATCTACACTAATGGCAAACACCAAAGGCACACAAACACATGCACCTGTGTGTCAGAACAATATTCATTACAATTCATTAGGGATGCAAAATAGTTCTTGCCATTTTGTGATTACTACTAGGTTCTGTGGCAATTTAGTCTGACATTATGTCTAACATAAATAATTACAACAGCACCATCAGTCTAATTAATAACACAGTGTGCAGTAGCTACCTCTGTTCTGCTAGTTTCCCCTGTATAGTAATTAGAGCTGGGCAATATATTGATGTTACATCGATATCGTAATATGAGACTAGATATTGTCTTAGATTTTAGATATCATATCGTAAATGGCGTAAGTTTTGTCTTTTGCTGGTTTTACAGGCTGCATTACAGTAAAGTGATGTCATTCTCTGTTACCAGACTGTTATAGCTGTTCTATTATTTGCCTTTACCCACTTAGTCATTATATCCACATTATTGATGATTATTTATTAGGGCTGTCAAACGATAAAAAATTTTTAATCGCGATTAATCGCATATTTGATCACGATTAAAATTCTATTATTTTGCATTTCAGAACTGTTTTTAAGTACATATTAACAATCGAAAGCAATTTGTACCAGTGTATCTTGATTGGGAATCAAATGAATGCAAAGAAAGTGACTTTATGAACTTGATTTTAAGATTTGTAATTATTTATTTACTGTAAACAAAAGAAAAATGTGTGAATCTGTCATTACTGCACAATTCCTCCAAGTTCCTAACTAAAAAACTAAAAATCCCTATCCTTACTAGAGTCACTACAGTGTTTAGTAACTCCTAAATAATGTTGATTACTCACTGACGTCCAGTGATCACCGGTTAATGAGACAGCGTTTGCAGCACTTTGCGGCTGTTCCAGTTGGGCTGCTTTCTCCGTGTCATACAGGCTGTGTGTGGGGGGGCTGCTGTCCCCCTCGACGGCAACGAGACGGGTCAGAACATGCCAACCGTAGTACGTCTTTAAGACCCGAGTCCTCTACGATGCTGACAGGTCTGCAGTTAGTTGCCACCCGTTTCGCAAGAGCTGTAGTAATTTTTTGCAGCGGGTAGCATCAACGTTAATAACTGAACTATATGCTTAGCTCCGTAGGTGGTAGCTCAAGCTTGACGTGCTTCGGTGATATTTTAATTCGACTTTACACAATGTGCATATGGTTTCGACTTGTCTATGAGCCATCCGGGAGTTTTGGAAAATAAAAAGCGCCATTCAGGATTTCATTGCTGCTGTGTTTCTCCATCATGCCTGCAGCCTGCAGCAGCAGGGATGTGTTACGAGGAAGTAGGGCAGCTTGATGATAAGTAACAGTGCTGCAAAGGGTCAAAATAGTAGCCTGTTAGGCACGACGCAAAGCCGTATGAAGTGTAAAATAAATTAATAAATGGCGGCATGCGATTAAAAAAAATTATTTGCATCGCGTCGGCCCTTAATCGCATCGCGATTAACGCGTTAACGCTGACAGCCCTATTATTTATCTAAAATCTAATTGTGAAGATATTTTGTTAAAGCACCAATTGGCCACCCTACAATATTGTCACAACATCCACATTGAGGCATTTGGTCAAAAATATCCTGATATCTGATTTTCTGCATATCGCCCAGCCCTATTAGTAATGTAACTGTGGTGCTCGGAGGAGATGCCTAAAAACTGTGATGAAGTATGAGGCAGAGGCTGTCACCGTCTTTCCATCAATTATCCATCAGCAATTATTTTCAGATGTTAACCAATATACCACGGAACCCAAAACTGAATATTTACAGTGACAAAATCACAAAAAAAACAGAGATTAGGAATGTTTCTGATCTGTCTAAGCTCGCTCACCATAGACAGAGTGACACTGGGAGAAGAAGAGTGGGTCGTCGGTCAGTAACACCAAACAGCTATAGGCAGACCACAGCAGAACCTCACTATTGCTACTGGCCAGACGGTCAAACAGAAACTCTATACAGGAAACGAGAGATGGAGAGAAAAAGACAACTTGTGTGAACGGCTAAAGAAATAAAGTTAGGAGAGAAAGAGAGAACATGGAACAATGTTGCTACACTATAATACTCTTCAGTAGCATCATCATACTACTTTCAAAACAGGGTGTAATGTTTTCATCCAAATGTAGCCTAATGATAAACAAAAAAAAGATGGTAATATTCTTTTTTAAATCATATTCTCAAATTCTGGGGCAAGACAGAAACACAAACAGAATCCCTACAGCGCTAAAGAGAGATGTAAAACAGAGGAGACAGCAACAAAGACAAACAAGAAGAAAGTGAGATACACAGAGAGACAGCAAGAGAAATAACAAAGACTTAGACAAAGAGAGGGAGTCAAAAGGGAAAGTAGACGAAGGCAGGCAAGGGAATTATTTGCAGAAGACAAATCACAAACAGCTTGTGTAGCTAGAACATCCCAGCCACTGTGTCTATGTGTGCATATCACCAGGGACGTCAGCCTTGATGAAGGGAGCGCTGCACTGACTGGGAGAATGAACCAGGATGGATGCAATACACCTAGCACTGGTCGCCTGCAACGTCTCATCACCACTCATCAGCAACTGAAAAAAAAAAAAAAACATTTTATGGGCTTTATTAGAATACACCAATCATTTAAGATGCATTCAAGTTGCGTGCAGCAATTCCACAGAGTTAATACACATAAAGTACAGTTCCTTCGACTCAGCCAGGCTGCTGCTGATGACATAGGAGATAAAGCAATATTTTGCCAACTGTCTGGCTCTCGTCATCAGAACACTGTCTATGCTCTGATTGCATGTTATGTTAGTTTATGAATGTGTCAAAGGCTGTATGCTGTCAAACATCAGCACCATGACCCTGCATGTACAGTATATCAAGGGCAACTTGTACATGCAATTAGGAGCTTGAAAATGATCTATCAGAATTAGCTTCTTTTTTTTTAAATAAGTCAGATTTATATGATTTCTGACCCATGTAAACTACTTTAAGAAATGTCTAAGCCAAGAAGAAATGGTGTCTTGTCCTTTTATGCCTATGCCAGTCCAGCATCCAGCATTGGGTGAGGCAAAATATCAACATTACAATTATAAGTTATTGTATAACATTACTGATCTGTTTTGTCTTCATAAGTGAGGTTAATGTGATCTACAGTATATATTTGTACTTACTAAGGTACACTGAATCCAAAAATGAGCCTTGAGATGAATATGGATGAATTAGTTACTCATAAACACTTTCCATAAAACCTGAGACTGACTTAGTGTACTGTATATGACATCATGTATCAATAACAACTACTAAACAATCCACCATGTGTAAAATATAAGAAAAGTTAATTGTCTTATTGGCTAAACCGTAAACTAAACCGTGCGCACAGAATAAAAATCCGTTCCCTCGGTTTCATAAACTGTTTGCACAGATTCATAATCTGTGCCCTCGGTTTTATAAACATGAGCAAAGTTAGAAAGATATTCACAGATTAAAATTTCCGGGATCAATTACTCTACAGCGAACTGTTATTAAATCACAAACGACGCATCTTTCCACAACGAACTACAAACTCATTTTCATCAAAACGAGCCGTCCTCCAACCTGGAGAAATAACACTGAGCAGCCGGCGGTGAGACGGCAGTAAGAGGAGTGCTTAGGGACCGTCTGCAAACTACAACACCGACCCAAAAATATTGATCAATTAAATGATTAAGTAAGGTAGTGTCTCCAAATTTATTTTTTAAAAGTAAGTGCTGTAGTACAACTAGCAGGAGACAAGTTATAATTGAGGTAAGTTTGAAGACACTACCTTATTTAATCATTTAATTGATCAATATTTTTGGGTCGGTGTTGTAGTTTGCAGACGGTCCCTAAGCACTCCTCTTACTGCCGTCTCACCGCCGGCTGCTCAGTGTTATTTCTCCAGGTTGGAGGACGGCTCGTTTTGATGAAAATGAGTTTGTAGCTCGTTGTTTACCTTACTACGTTAGGAAAGATGCGTCGTTTGTGATTTAATAACAGTTCGCTGTAGAGTAATTGATCCCGGAAGCTCAAATCTGTGAATATCTTTCTAACTTTGCTCATGTTTATAAAACCGAGGGCACAGATTATGAATCTGTGCAAACAGTTTATGAAACCGAGGGAACGGATTTTTATTCTGTGCGCACGGTTTAGTTTTTTTTTTTTTCTCAGCTGACCCCAGGGGGGCTCCGTAGGAATCAGCTGCTAGAGTTTTCATGTTTTTTTCTTGTTTAGTTTTAGTGTAACACTGTTAACACTTTGCACTTTGCCTTCTAAGTTCCCTGTAGTTTTCCAAGAGCTCTGTAGGATTAAAAACAGTTCATTTATGTGGTAGATTTAATCCTAAAAGTGACACTACAATTATGTTTTCAGAGATGATTTAGATTTGGGTGATAATTTAGTTAAAGGGACAGGTTTTATAGCTCAACACACAATGGTGATCTGCAACATAAAAAACACTAACGTCACGAGCTGTGATGTAATGCGAGTCACAACTGACAGAATCTAACTAGATGTAATCTACACATTGATTTCCCAGACATGAAGAACAAATATTTGTCCAGGGTAAACCCTCCCTGAACCCCTATTCAAAGGCACATTAATCCAGGATTAGAGGTTCTTGTTATGATTATCGTCAGCGTCAGAATGCAAGTCTTGGGGTCGGGAGCAGGATGTTTGGACAGAGACCTTTTTCAGTATGAGAGGCAGAGGGCATTGGTCAGGGGACTGTTGCTCTTGGTTTTGGCAGAGGATCTGGCTGTTGTTCTGGTTCTCATGGCACATGATCTGATCGCCGGGACTGTTCATCAAAACTGACACTGCCTCTCCCAGCTGCACCAGCAGCCACAGCAGGCCTGACAGATGAAAGACTTTGGTGTAAAAACAGACACTGATGACAAAGCTCAACATTGTGCAAATCAAACATATGAACAAATCCTATCCCGTTAACACAGAGACATGGGGAAAAAATACATTCGTGATGGTATGCACTTATGAATGTCAGACAATGTTGCAATGATAAAAATCAACCTTGGGAAAAGGATCCACAAAAGGATTTTAGGAACAACACAAACAGAACTCAAACTGAAATGCAATAAACAGGCATGTAAGAATTATAATCCTATTTAATTCCTCCATGTTGCTGTTCTCACCGGGGCTGGTGAGGGTAAGCTCATTAAGATGAAATCAGTTCAAAATTACAAACGACAGCAAGAGCTCAACTGCAGCTACTCTAAAATATGGAGTAAATCAACCTTGCACCTCTATTCCAAGCCCACAGTGAAACCAAATCCTCTAAACGATTCTACTGGAATCGTAATTTTTGATTCCAAGTAGGAATCGGTTCTCGATGCCCAATCCTAATTGTCACCCACGCTATAAAGCCTTTTACTCCGCCTTTAAGTCCACACCCTATTAGTCCTCATCCTAACTCCCTCCCAGGCCACTGGGAGGGAGGTGATGTTTTATACATGACAACAAATTCATAATAGCCTTCCCCTTATTCTGTCCCCCAACTACTTGCTGTTGTGCTCAGCTGAAAATGTCATCCATTTCTTATAACATCTTCCCCTTTATCTTGGCTCGATCATAGTATTTCTCATGCTTGCCTAAGCTAAGCATATTATACTGATCTCAACAACTTAAAAACTTTACAAGACAGCAATTTGATCCCACTTAGTCTATCTAGTGCATTCTTCATTTGTCATTTATTGAAGAAAGTAAGTTTCGACAAAGTGATAAAAGGCTGAAAACTAGCTTCGCACACACATGGTCGTTAAAACTTCCAGTTCAAGAAGAATATTTAAATATAAAATACATGCTGGTTTTGCTTCAGATAGTTGAATAAAACAAGAGGCAATTGTTTTTTTCTCACCAACGCAGTTGTTGATGAGTTGGGGGGCACTGGCATTGGCCAAGGTCTGTAGCAACAGGATACACACTCTGTCCCTGATGGCAATGGGCAAGGACTGGGCTGCCGAGCCCCCAGCTGTCCCAAACAGTTTGAGCCACACATATAGGGCCGAAGCTTTTACCGCTTCATCTGGGTAAAGCAAGGCTGAGCACAGGTGCTCCAGCAAGGGCACTGGTGGACAGAGATGAGAGACACATGAGTAAACACATGAAGAAACAGAGGGATTAGACAGGATAAAAGAAGAGGATACATACATGAGCGTGTGGGGAAACTGGGTCGATGCAACCACAACAAATAAATATCTTACATGTAATGCGACAAATCAAGTAAAAATGTGTTTAATCTAGCTATGTATCGGACAGATAACCAGATCCTAAGATAAAGGGGGCAGCAGACAAAGATACCCAGAGGAGAGTTAAAGGTAATATATTTTGAGAGCAGCAAGATGATAAAATGGAAATGGGAGAAAACCGCTGGGAACAAAGTTGGTTTGTGAGTTTCACCTGAACAACCTCTTTAGCTATGACAGACAACATCGGAGGGAAAGTTGCCATTTTTCCATAATTCAGGAGAGAGAACAGTAAAATGGCAGGCAGAAGAAGGCGAGAATAGTTTTGACGAGAATAGTTTGGGGTGGCGCGGTGGATATGATGCATGCCTTTGGTGTGAGAGATCTGGGTTTGATTCCCACTGCAATACATCAGCCAATGTGTCTCCAGTACGACCTCTGACATATATAGCAATTGTGTGCAAAAAGTGTCAGCTAAATTACATGTAACGTAAAAAAGTAACTTTAAAAACAGACATGGAAGTAAAATACAAGTCTCTTCTCTGAGCGCAGACAGGAGTCAGAGACTCATAGGTTGACTCTCTGACATGATTCAGAATCGGAAAAAGAGAATAGAGAGACACTTTTGGAGAGAAGCTAGGAAAAAATAAGGGTACGCGTGATGGAAGGAGAGAGACAGAAGTAGCTAGAGAGAGGAAAAGTGTGCGGCAGAGGTGGAAGGAGACAGAGGAACAGAGAGAGTTTAGAAGAGAGAAAGAAATAGATGTCAGTGTTGGAGAGCAAATAGCCCAAACCCAGCTGCTCTGTGAAGCAGATCAAAACCCATGTGAGGCAGGAGAGCCTCCCAGACATGTTTGATTAAACCAAAATGTATGAGGTGGCTAAGATGAGAGCCAGGCATAAAGAGAGGAGAGAGCGCAGCAGGAACAGGAACACGGGGAGGAGGGAGATAAGACCTCTACGAGCAGAGGATGGAATTGGAAGAACACAATTTAAGAGTGGTGAAAGGATGGGTGGGAAACAAAAAAGCCTTACTGTTGTTTCACACCACATTTTATACACAGAAACAGACGCACAAAGGACTGAAAAAAAAAGAAAGAAAAAAAAAAAGATGAAATGCTTTTCTCTTGCTTTCTTTCACAAGAGAAAAACAAAGGTTCATTCCCGTCTGCCTTGTTTACTGCTTTGCTGCCCCCACTGTGAGATACCACCCTCTGTTCGTCTAGTGATCTGCTTTCTACAGTATTTCTCTGTTGTTTTTGCACTTGTTGCTTCAGCCTGCTTAACTAAACCTTTCTCTGGCTTTTTACACTTCCAGTGTTCCCCACATATAAAAACTGAAAATATATTTTCTCTGCACATCTTTCTTTCAAATGTCTGCACAGAAACTAAGCTGAAAACAGCAGACTGATCTGCCAAAATGATGCATTTATGTGTAGTCATAATCAGAAATAATATGTTCATTCTTCATAAATTAACTCTTGGCTTTTGGAGCTCTGGTCATCTCAACCTCTGAGAAACACTGCAGCTTGTACAATTGTCCCTTATCTTACTCGTTATCTTTGTCTGCCTTCCTCTTTCTTTATCTCATTGATGCTACATCTTCCCTCACTGCTCTAAAAATGTAGTCTGTTTGCAGTCCTCAGTTAGCACCTAAGGGAGTAAGACACCAGCAATGCAGAAGGAGGGGGGATGGATAGATAGATAGATAGATAGATAGATAGATAGATAGATAGAATAAAATACAGATTCAGGCAGAGAAAAGCATAAGGGTGATACAAACTGAGGGGTTAATCAGTGAGCTAGAGAGGCAGACATGAGTGTCGGGTGCTCTGGGCTCCTGTTGTCATTTCTGTGCTGTTGTCATTAGTCCGAACAGCCCAACTGAGACCTGTTGAGTGACAGGCTAGAGACAGGCACACACACACACAATCAATAGTAGCAGCCCGCATCTTGCATCAGCATGGCAACAACCCACCACTACCTTTGGCTGCTTAGGCGAAACTTGTAGAACTCATGAAAATACATGAAGGTGGACACACGCAGCATAGTAACATAACTATGCTGCCTACTTATTTGGCAAAAGGCTCACATTCTCGCTTGCCTTTAAAAAAACAAGCATTCAGACATGACACAAACACACTACAACACACACACACACACACTTTGATTTGATTAACGGTGCCCATTAAACAGAGTGGCGTAATGGTTCAGTGAGTAGACAGACATCACACAGGTGGCTGTTGCAGAGATTAAATCTGGGATTTTGTGTGGGAGGGGTGGTGAGGGCTGCAGAATTATACATAGATATAAAGACATAAATATATCCATATATGTGGGAGATTACAGGGGAGAGGTTGGATGATCATGCATTTGTAATTTGTGTAGCTTTTTATATTTTCAGCAAGAGCTGGCATGGGATTGGCAACGCAGACAGAATTTTAAGTATGGACACCGCACGGTTATCTCAATGCAGCTGGAGCGTAATTGAAAAGGTCAGAGCCTCTATAGAGATTGATTTGAGAAAGTGCAGGGGACATGAAAAATACAGTTTTATGACATTTATGACAGCGGGAGTGGAATAGGGTACAGCAAGGCGAAAACTATTTCAACGGTGGACACAGTACAACTATTTCTATGCATTAAGAAATGTAAATTTGCAGGTCAATATAGGCCGTTGTGATTGATTTGTGGATATCCCTATGCCAAGAGAACAAGGGATGCTGAATAGTAAATATACTTTACAGTTTTTCTTGATTGCTTTGACACAGCAGTCAACTCAAACTCCACATTTTTCAGAACAGTTAACACACAGGCCGAAACAGTGGCACTCATGGTCAAAATGACACATTTTGTTTGCAAAAGGCTCTAACCGTGCCAAAACATTTAAAATATGCAACAAAAGAACATTTTGCCTTCAAACAACACAACTTGCAAACTAATGTATGAGTTTCCTTATCTTGAAACTGTGGCTGAAAACTGAAATATTACACAAAATCCATGTAAACCAAAATAAAATCTATTAGAGTATAAGAAATAAAGAAAATACAAATAAAATCTATTACAGTAAAGTATAAACATCTATTACTGTAGAGTATAAGAAACAGCCACTATTGATACTCACAATACTACACACATGAAAGTCCGAACCAAGGTTCATGTTTTTGTTACATTGTATACATTTGATCTGGTAAGTTTTGGTTTCACACTGCAGTTATGCAAGCACACTAAAGATCTATACGTGACAAAACTACATCCTGCTGTCATCACATACGTGAGCTGCATCTCCAGATACTTAGAGTTGATTGGTTTTTAGACGGGCTTCCTCGTCCTCTCGTCTCCTCTCTCTGTGTCGGAGTTTTTTCAGCTGACTGCTGCTCTCCCCTACCGACTGCTGCTCTCCCCTACCGACTGCTGCTCTCCCCTACCGACTGCTGCTCTCCCCTACCGACTGCTGCTCTCTCCTACCGACTGCTCTCCCCTACCGACTGCTGCTCTCCCCTACCGACTGCTGCTCTCTCCTACCGACTGCTGCTCTCCCCTGCTCTCTCCTACTGACTGCTGCTCTCCCCTACCGACTGCTGCTCTCTCCTACTGACTGCTGCTCTCTCCTACCGACTGCTGCTCTCTCCTACTGACTGCTGCTCTCTCCTACTGACTGCTGCTCTCCCCTACTGACTGCTGCTCTCCCCTACTGACTGCTGCTCTCCCCTACCGACTGCTGCTCTCTCCTACCGACTGCTGCTCTCCCCTGCTCTCTCCTACTGACTGCTGCTCTCTCCTACTGACTGCTGCTCTCTCCTACTGACTGCTGCTCTCTCCTACCGACTGCTGCTCTCCCCTACTGACTGCTGCTCTCCCCTACCGACTGCTGCTCTCTCCTACCGACTGCTCTCCCCTACCGACTGCTGCTCTCTCCTACCGACTGCTGCTCTCCCCTACCGACTGCTGCTCTCTCCTACCGACTGCTGCTCTCCCCTACCGACTGCTGCTCTCTCCTACCGACTGCTGCTCTCCCCTACCGACTGCTGCTCTCTCCTACTGACTGCTGCTCTCCCTTACTGCCGCGGCTCTTTTTGTTTTGTTGTGATGTTGAGAAGCAAGACACGGGAACTTTCTTTCTGGAGAATTTATTCAGAGACAAACGGAAACCTACACTGTACATGTACTACCACTTAACAAATAAACTGCTGATGTATTCTCAGCTCTGATAGCTGACAGCTGTCTGCTCTGAGCGCATTCACCGTCACACACTCTCTCCTGTAGCCTACACACTACCGAGCTATTCCCTTCTATATACAGTCTATGGCTGTTCCTTAAAGGAGCTTCCCCGGTCTTGTAACACAAGGAGAGCCTGCCAGAGCTTCTTGTATTTGGTCCAGAAGTCCGAACCATCCAAATGAAAATGATTTCACACTATAAACAAACCGGACCAAGACCACTTCTTTTTATCGGACCAAAATTTGGTCTTTTGATCTGGACCGTGGTCCGGGGGAGGTTTCACACCTGTAATTTTGGTTCGGATCAAACTGAAAAGTCCGAAAGTCCGGACCAAATGAAGTAGGTGTGAAAACGCCCTCAGTCTCTTCTGTCTTAGACCTCTTCCATATATGTTGGCAAAGAACAATACAGACGCTGCACCTTTAAGGCCTGCATACTGATTGCTAATTGAAGATTTGTGTGAAGGAGTGCCAAACAGGTGCTTCAGTGATTTCATACTGATGTAGGTAGTTTCTAACAGTTAGGAACAGATGGTTTCTGTTTGGTTACCATAGCTAAAACAATGGAGTTTGGACTGCTTGAATGACATCCGTGTTAACTGTTCTGCAAAAGGGTGGGGAAATGTGTCAATCCAATGAGAAAGGGTTAACACATTTGCAAGAGGTGTCTTCTGCTCTGCTGAGACAGTGATGATGAAAACCGAGTGGATCTCAGTTTCTTTAAGCAGGTCAAAGCAATCAAGAAAAACTGTAATATGCTTCTCTTCTATTTGAAGTAAACTAATATTTCTAATTTATTTCTGGATCTCAGCTTTCGAGTTGAATTGCCTGTGGCGCATTATTTTTCTACTCAATTTTATTTTCAGATGGCACAGTGAAGATAGACATGAGAGATTTTTAAAACTGACCCAAACCAAATTGTATTTATGGATTCTCTGTTCTTCCCCAAAAGAATATACAACTCTCTAAATGTCAGTCTGACATTTCAAATTACAAAAGCTGTTTATTTTCTGCCCTCTAACAAAGCAACGTTGACACCAAAGTGGACTCCTAGATTTTTTTTTAAACAGCAGCTTTTGGTGCGTCTTTATTGATATGGACTGTAAGTGCCAGTCATGACCACGTAAGAAACTTCAAGAAAATGAAAGCACACTGCTGTTTGAACACCAGTGCCTGTATAACTGAGACGTGACTGGTTGTCTGTTGCAGTGTCTCACCATACTGAGTCACCAGACTATGGGCCACGTTGGGGACTGCTTCCACTAGGTTCCCCAAGAAGTTGAAGGTGGGCAGGGAACCCTTCACACTGAGCTGGTCACTCAGCTGGACAGGGAAATACAAAATAAAAATCAATAACAATAGATCTACAACAATGTAAAGTTTCACAGCATATTGGTATATGGCACAAGATCAACAATATATGAGACACACTACACAAAAAGAGAGTATTTGACATTGTAAGCAGAAATTAGTAAATATTACAAAAGATAACCAAGGCTACAACCACACTGACACGTTTTCGTTTCAAATCGAATAACTTTTGCTACGTTTACGCCTGGCGTCCACACTACTCTGGCATTCCCGAGCCGCTAAAACAGACATTCGAAAATGCTACTGTGGCCGGGTTGGGTCAGTGGGTAGAGCGGGCGCACATATATTTAGAGGTTAATGCCTCGACTCAGAGGTCCAGGGTTTGACTCCGACCTGTGATGATTTCCTGCATGTCTTCCCCCCTCTCTCCTGTGTTAAAGGCGGAAAAGCCCCAAAAAAATAATCTTTAAAAAAAGAAAATGCTGCTGACCCCGTTTTAGCTTGAAAACTCCGGGTTGCGTTTTAGTCTGGACCGGCAGAAATGGAGACCGTTGGTAACAATGACACAGACACCCACGTTTGCTTCCTAACTGGGTCTCATCAGTCCCAGTGTGTCCTTGCGTGATTCGTCACGCCCCTAGCACGTGACCCTTTTTCTGAAGAAAACAATCAACATCAGCCTTGACTACCGGCGGTTAATTCAACATGGATAACGAATTACAGCTGTTTATGACCTTGTTGTCATTTTATATACTGCCTACATGCGCAAGAGGCCAGCTATTATTTGAGCGATTTGCGACAATTCCTGCGTCCAGGCGCGTTTTCAACGTCTGTGAGGACAGAGATTGTTTTAAAATACTGTTTTAAAATGTAAACGTAGTAGTAGTAGTATGGATGTAGCTTAAGACAAATTATAAAATAGACAATGTTGATAAGAAAAACAGTAGCAGTCAGTGTTATATATATATATATATACATATATATATATATATGATATATTATGTAGGATTGTCAAAATCACCTTTTTGGGGCAGCACAGCAGGCATTATAAACATTTGACTTCCACAATACCATAAAACCACACGTGTCTTTTTCAGAATTCAGAAAACAAACCTGCTTCTTTTTCCACTACTCGCATTAAAAATCTGCATTCTCAACAGATGGTTGCTGAAATACATTTCATCTGAAGTGCTCATATTATGCTAATTTTCACGTTCATAATTGTATTTAGAGGTTGTACCAGAATAGGTTTATGTGGTTTAATTTTCAAAAAACACAATTTTTGCACATTGCTGCAGCTCCTCTTTTCACCCTGTGTGTTGAGCTCTCTGTTTTAGCTACTGAGTGAGACCACGCACACAGACCAGGGCTTTTCCCTTTATTTAATAGTGACAGTGGATAGACAAGAAAGGTGGGAAATAGATGGGGGACGACACGCAGCAAAGGTCGGATTTGAACCCCGGGCCGCTGCAAAGGACTCAGCCTACACTTACACGGGGTGCACGCTCTTACTGGGTGACCTAGAGGTTGCCCCAAGGCCAGGCACTTCTGTTCCATCTTTGTTGGGACTCGCACATGCGCAGTAGGTAGGTAAGGACTACTAGCCAGTCAGAAGCAGAGTATGAGGGCGTGCCATGCTAGCAGCTAGGTGAGCATTATAAGTATCTGAAGTAAAGGCTGGACTACAATAGAGCTGTTTGGAGCAGTTTGTGAACAGTGTTTTCTGTTGGAGATGGTAAGTCCCTTTTTGGGGGGGGGGCTTTTTCACTTTGTAAGCCTAGAACATGCACAAAGAAAATATATAACACAACAAAGGAAATGGAAAAAGACAAAAAGCATAATATGAGCACTTTAAATCCTTCTAATCAGGCTCTATTCTGGTAACACAAATGAGACCTGTCTGCACCTCTAGCTGGTGTTGTACCTCGCTGTCATCATCAGTATACACAGCTTAACTATTTTCCACCTACAGCGTCGGCTGCTGAATGGGCCTTTTCCACCACTGCCTCCCCCAGAGGTGACAAAACACCAGCAAAAGGGAGACGTGCACACAGTCTGTTTACTAAACAACCTGGGAGGATATGTTGTTGACTTCACAAGTGCTGGTGAGTATTTTAAGATGTGTTCTGTGGCTGCATGTGTAGATGAGCAGGTGTGTTTCTCTATATGTCTGTAAATGTGTTTGTCTCACCTGTTTGTGTATCTCATCCAAAACAAAGCGATAGGACATCTCACTCTGGAGTTCCAAAAGCAGCTGAACCAGCACTGACACACATAAAAACACATAAAGCATGCATTTACACATACTGTACACAAACATAAAAAAATAAAAACAGGGAAGCATTTATTAAACACCACAATTCGGCACAGTTTCCCGCTTTGAGGCAAATCTCTACAATTATGAGAAGGAGGAAAAACTGAACAGTTCAAGGTATCCTAGCTTTCTTTCTTTTTTCTCCTCACACACTTCTGTGAGGAGAAAAAATTGAGTGCAACCCTTTGCCTGCATTAATTAATAATAATAATGACTATAATGACTTTCGAAATGTGTTCTTCACACATTATCTGTGCAAAGAGCAAAATCAGTGTCAAATTTTAAGCACTCTACTATTACAGCAACGTGATCCCCAAGGCATTTTAAGACAGCTACCATAAAATCATTCTGTCATTTCCACTTAGCAAAACATTTTTACATTTTGAAAGACTTTGTTGCAGTGAGACAAATCTGACTGCACTAAAAACAACTTTACTGAGAGGGTAACATTAACACAAAATATGCATATCTGCTTATACATAGCAGCCTAAACTGATCATTAAATACAAAAAGAAAAAGGTACTGCAAAGTGCAGCAGTGAAGGAATATTAACAAAACAAGGTCAAAGCCTTCAAAAATGTGAAATTTAGAAACTGGTATGTAGACTCAATGTAAAATCACCTTAGTAACCAAGAGAGAACAAAGAGAGTTCTTGTGTAAGTGTCTTTGAGAATAAAAGTTACTCATAGCCAGCGTGTGTGCACACGCTTACACTGTCTGTGTTATAACAACTACATAAAAAGTCTGTCTATGGTTGTGTGCGTGTAGCGCACACGCACGCGCACACGCACGCGCACACACACACACCTTGGTCAACCTTTTCCAGAGTGGCTGGGTCCTCCACGGTGTGAAGCATCCCTAGGGACAGAACAGTGGTGACAGGCTAGATTTAAAGAGCATAGCCTACTTCACAAATCCATTGTGATGTACAGAGGTCTCACAAAGGTATAATTAAAAAAAAAAAAAGGAAGCTAGAAGATGTACACTCATACATTAAAAACAGTAAAACTAGGTTAAGAAGTATGGTAGCTTGACAAAATAGATCATACAAGGTACAAAGACAATAAACAGGGATTCATGTTGAAGTCTAATTGATCATACTGTACAGTCTAGAGCTGAAGATCTCTGCCTGAACCCGATGGGTTCGGTCTTAATTTCTATCATTTTACACGGGCTCGGGCTTGCGTTCCGGGTTGCGCAGTAAATGAGCGGTCAGGTGATGCGTTTCGATTAGCGTGTAAATGGATGCTGAGGAGGTGAAATGGAGGCTGGCCTTTGGAGGACTTATTTTATTTCTTTGTTCAAACTTCCAAGTGGCCTATAGCCTACGCTAGTAATGAGTAAATAAAGTAAAAGAAATGTATAAATTACTCATTCTTCTGTGCGCAGTCTCTTTTTTCTTTCTCTCCCTTTTCCGCCGAGTGGTGCGTGTGCCCGCTCGCTGTGTGAAGCGCGTGTCCGCGCTATTCTCCGACATGTACTCTAACCACTGCTGATAGACGGCCTTTTGTACAGTCGGGCTGTAAACGGGTTTGGGCTTTTAAAAAGCCCGATTACAGCTCTAGTACAGTCTGTACCCAAATGGAACCTGTGTTATCAGTCACAAATGTCAGATCTAATGCACTTGAGTCAGTTTGGCAGGATTTCCAAAACATGTAGCAGCAGAAATTGCTATGTCATGAAGCAAGTGTGTAAAAAATGATTTAAAAATTTTTTTTTATGGCTGCGCCTGTAAATACTACCGTACAAGCATGTAAAAAATGTTTTAAAAAAAGGACAACATGACGTGGTGGTGATGAAAGGCATCTTTTATATTGGATTACGTTCCTATTGGCACATGGCGAAGCTCAGTTCAGCAGACCATCACACAAGCACTGTAATGGCTCTTTTAATGTTTTTTTTTCAAATTGGTCAGAGCTTTTACCGGCTTACCATTTCGCCACACATCCTCTCATTGCCCTGATTTGATTAGAGCTCAAATGGCATAATGCTTTATGCAGCAATAACCTAGTGAAATTCATCCAGTGAGGAGGTACGCATCAGTAATATCCTCTGACGAGGACGGTACCATAAAACACACTGTGGTTTACTTATAGCAGTGGTAGAGATGATTTTGTAAACTAAGGCCGGTTACACACTGGATGCGTGGCGTGAGCGTGGCGTTTCTGTTGCGCGTCAGCTGCGTGGCGGCTGCGTGGATTTTTTCTATGTCTTTACACACCAGAAACGTGTCTGACGTGGCGCTGCTAGCCTTGTCTGTACACATGGATGTTTCCCACTGATAAAATGAAATAACATGTTAAACATAAATATATCCTGATTTGATTACAGCAAAGACCAAGTCGGCAGTATTGACGACAAAATAGGCTACAGAATATTTCGTTCTGTAATATTGCAATATTAGAAAATCTTTTTTTTTTTTTTTTTTTAATTACATTTATATCAAAACCTAGATACTTTCAAACATCAACATGTCATTTATTAATATATATTAGTCAGTGTGTAAGCTCTAACCTGTTAAAATAGGAGCCGAAATATAAACAGACACACCACTGACGCAGCTGCGTAGGGTGTCCATTAGAGCTTACGCACTGTGTGCGTGACACGCACGTCTCAGGCGTATCTCCAGCCGCGCCGAAAACGCGTGCATGCTAGAAATAGGACCGACGCCTATTTTTCACACGACACACAAGCGTGTTGGAAGTGTTTCCAGGCAAAATAGAACACAAAAAGATGTTTATATGTCATTTTGACATGAATACATATTAATAAATGACATAAATGCAGATATAAATGTAATTGTTTTTTAAAAAAATCAATTTTCATATATTGCACCTGTCAATACGAACGAAATATTTTGTAGCCTATGTTGCCGTCAATACTGCCGACGTTGTCTTCGCTGTAATCAAATCAGCTGTTGAGCATGTTGAACATGAAGTATACTACTGCTTGAGTGCAGTAAATCAATGGGAAACATACACTCACCTAAAGGATTATTAGGAACACCATACTAATACCGTGTTTGACCCCCTTTCCCCTTCAGAACTGCATTTAATTCTTTGTGGCATTGATTCAACAAGGTGCTGGAAGTTGGGTTGAGATCTGGTGTAGTGGTGTAGTCTGTGGGGGGGCATTTTAGTACAGTGAACTCATTGTCATGTTCAAGAAACCAATTTGAAATGCTTCGAGCTTTGTGACATGGTGCATTATCCTGCTGGAAGTAGCCATCAGAGGATGGAGTTCAAGAGATTGTCTAGACCTGGACGACACCCCTAAATGCATTGAAGCAACAGCCGTGTGACTGGTTGATTAGATAATTGCATTAACGAGAAATCTTGCAGGTGTTCCTAATAATCCTTTAGGTGAGTGTATATGTGTACAGACAAGGTTGGCAGCAGCAGCGCCGCATCAGACACATTTCTGGTGTGTAAAGACATAGAAAAATCCACGCAGCCGCCACGCAGCTGACGCGCAACAGAAACGCAACGCTCACGCAACGCAGCCAGTGTGTAGCCGGCCTAACACACCAGTGCTTTTAACCTGCCATCCTCCAAACATCTCCTACAGAGGACTTGGCAATTCATTGTGGTGAGGATAATGTACTGGCCCTGGCAAGTATTAACCACAATACAGAGCTATTAAAGCTACTCTGCCTGTACGCAAGCATGAGTGCTGCACCAATTCATTGCCCGCTCAAACATTTTCATCAATCATTGTATCATAATAAAGTAATCACTTCATTGCTATGCAGTTTTATACTCTGCTGATAGCTTATTCAGCATAGTATATTTAGACAGCCAGAAACAAAACTGTCTACTTGAATATAACCCATGTGAATGATTTTTAGAGTCTCATTAGTTACATAACTAAATTATGCAATGACAATACAATTTCACATTTGATTTAATGTGGCTGTCAGGAAATAGGACCATCAATTATATCAACAGGAACAAAATGTAATACCCAAATATCTACCCAGCTCTCCAGTTAATGTAATGTAATGGTTCAATACACAGATGGCAAGTGTGTACTTTGATTATAACATGAAAGAAAAGCCGTGAACAGCAAGTCAACTCTATTATCTACTCTATTATCGACGTGAAAACATTTCTGTATCTTACTGCTCAGGTAATGTGACAAGATCTATTGTCTCAGTTGTTCAGTCTGGCCCATGCAGAAAAGCAGTGATGTGATGTGACCGCAGCACTAGCACGACTGTGGACTAATCCAGTGGAAATTAGTTCCAAGAAGGAAGCTCATACAAGCAAACTCAAGCCAGCAAGATGTCAAGAACAACCAGTGCTGGTTAGTGATGGTCAATATTGAATATAGGATCTGTGCAATGCTCAGTCACACTTACTGTTGATGCTTCTTGTTAAGTGACATTCCAAACATGTGCCTACATTATGACTTATCAGCTTACTATTTGCAACAACAAAGCGAGAACAGGTGGGAAATGAAAAGTATGTATGCATGTTCCACTATTTCTCACCCAGTAGAGAAGCTGTAAAATGCAGAGAGACTCTGTTGTCCTGTCGAAGCAGCTCTCTCAAGGCCCCCGGAGAACACTTCAGCACCCCACTGATACCAGACAGGGCAAAAGACTTCCTCACTGACTGTAGAGCGGAGACAGGAGGGAGACAGATATGGCAGGGTAAATAAGCCTGTGCATCAAGAGAAATCAACAGGATAATGTCCTATCCTAACCCTAATGGATACCTAAAACAGGAAATGCTGGGGGATAACACACACACACACACACACACACACACACACACACACACCTAGCTACATCAAGTCGTGAGGTACAATTCCAGTGACATTTAATCCCATCAGCTCCTAGAACTTGTGCATGATTCATCATAAAGCAGAATGTGGAGGCAGTGCCCCTTGTTTAGGAACCTACTGGCCTGAGGGTCGAAGCTCATCCTGGGCCTCTCAGTGCTGGCCTAGTGTACCTATCCAGTCAAATACTGGAAGGATTAACATTAGTAAGAGAAAAGCTTCATATTCAAATAAAATAAAAACAAGTTTATAATCTATTCCTCACCGCTATATCGTCACTGTCAATCATTTCAATGACACAGGCCACACAGAGCAGCACCCCGCCCCCCTCTGCAGGCCCCAGGCGGCCGCTCCATCTTGGATCATGCCTGAAGTGGATCTTGTCATAAACAATATCCCCACTCGTCATTTTGGTAGTTACACCTGTTGAAACAGAAAATGCATATAATTGACTTAGCAAGTCATTTTGCAAGTCAGGCAGGTGAGTTACACACAGCTTGACTAACGTTAATTAACTTAACATCAAGCTAACGTTAGCTAGTTAGCAACCTGCGTCATGCTGCTCAAAAACAAACGGTGCCGTCTACGTTTTTTTTTGTTTTTTTTTTTAAGTTTTCACTAAAAAATACCTAAGTATTGACAACGCTATCACATAAAATACATTTATTGAATTCATTAAACTAACCAAAAGTTATGTAGCAGACAAACGCTACCCGGACGAGATTCAGGTAGAGGCGGTAGAAGGAGTGAGGCGCATTTTTTACCTTTTAAATCAAAACTTTATTAAACAATATACAATGGATCAGGAGTGCATAAACAAATGTAATGGCAAAGAATACACGAATACTGATAACACATTTAACATTGTGTTATAAAAGTATTCACAAGATAAATAGTTAAAGTAATTTGTTTCTAAGAATCTGTTTACCAACTGCATTTACTTTTTGTTGTTTGTAAGAGCAAGAAGTGAGCTCAACTTAATTAAAAAAGGATGGGCAAAATAAGAAAATGAACACACTGATTGTGTTTTCACTGTTGTTTTAATGAAAATAAAATGACCTACCATTTTATTTTAATGGCTATTCTATAAGAAAATATATGTGGTGAACAACCACATATTCCAGGCTCTTATACTTAATTGTTTCCAGGTAATAAGGGATAGCTAATAAACGCTAGAATAACATGGGACATACATTACTATACAATATAGGTTACTATACTATAAACAATTTAAATTTCAACTATGAAATTTCATCAGTGTATAGAGCTGTTGGTTCATTATTCCGCTTCTCAGTTACATCACACTAAATGATTGGTTCAGATATGTGTTCTGTTGGCAGAGATTGGGGAACAGGCTGTACAAACTTTACATTATCTTATTTCATAAACTTACTTAAAACGTATCATGGATCTACTGCATTTGCCACAGTATCACATTTACACTTTTTTATAGCTTACACAGGTGTTTTCAGATTAGACCTCTTTTCAGGTTGAAGGTGTGCCAGAGCTTTGATGGTATTTATTAGGTCCTAAATCTTTATCTACTAATAAGAATAACAAAGGTGTCCAAATTTGTCCAGCCCCATCAGGTGCAACAAAGCTAACAGGAGACTCAGGAAGATGTCAATCAATCAGTCCATATACACCCACACAGTCCTGGGACATACACTTGTGTTGGTGTTCAGAGCCTTTAACCTGAATTGCCTAAAGAGCTACTCAGGCCCCACGTTTCTTCTCAAAGGTTTGTTACTCCATAGTTATTTATACAGTATAGTGCTATAAAAAGTGTAAGTGTATTAGAAGTCTCTGAAGTTTCAAAGTAGGCTGATATCTTATATCTGAGCAAAAGGCATACATTATCTTTGAAATAATATATCAGCACCAACGTATGCCTCCAAGGAATGTCATTGCTGAATAATAAGCTGTGAGTATACAGTATGGTGAGATGCATGAGTTTGTTTGCAGTATCATTTAGCAGCGAAGGCCACAATTTGGTTATCCCCATGACAACAAAAGCCTCTCGGCAACTGAGCAACTATCCGATGACACGAGTGTGGGAGTTTTAACCACTACCAACGTGCCAATTTATAACCTCTCTGTACTTCTTGTACTTCGAAGTAGTGCATGACAAAAAGTGCAGGCAGCTCAGCTCTGCCTCAGTGTGAGTGCGTGTTTACTGTGTAACAGTGTGCATGATTGAGCACAAGTGTGTGCACTAGGCTACTCTCATATAGTTTCTCAGTGTGCAGACTGTGTTGCCTTTCTGACAAATTGGAGGCAGAGTTATTCTTTGTTATAGGACTGTGTGTGCAGGAAGTGGTCAAAGCCTTGTTTGGCTGACTAAAAAGAGTAGCAGACCTTCGAGAAGCAGGTGGAAAATATTTGTTTGCAGAGTCTCCATTTGTGCTTGGACAGGAGCTAAATCCATCAGTCTCAGAGTTTTTTTTCCCCCATTAGAGAGAGAGAGAGAGACCCTCTCATTGCTCAGGTGGGAGCCAGGCATATCTGTCAACTTTATTTGACAACTATTTCTAGACAATTCTACAGGGGCCACTAAAGCAACGAGACAAATGGATCCAGCTTTCGGCCCATGCATAAGTGGAGTCTTAACATGCAAGCATTTTTCACATCATTGCTGGGGCTTTGCTTTTCTCTCATTTGGCTTGATATATCTTGAACCACTTCCTGTGTTTAACACCTCCACACACACAAAGATCAGTCTACAGGCATAGTGTTAAACATCCACACAGTAATGTATTTGAAAAATCACTTTGTGCTGACTTCTTTCCGCCACCCATACAGCAGCCATCACTGGGGGGCGTGGAACTAACTTAAATACAGCCCTAGACCTTTTTTTCCAGTCACCAGCCCACACTTTGTCACGCCATAACTCTGCTCAAGTCAACCTAACATACTGTTTCCAGTGACGACGACATTTACAGATAATTGCAGTATGACAACTACCTATACCTACTGTACCACTATGAAAAGCATGTAGGCAGTGGTGGAATGTAGCTAAGTACATTTACTCAAGTACTACTTTAGTAAAATGTTGAGGTACTACTAGGTAGTTCCATTTTAAGCAAATGTATACTTCTGCTCCACTGCATTACAGAGGTGTTGTATTATTTGACATCTTTAGTTACTGGTTACGTTGAAGATTCAGATTAATAATACAAAATATAAATCAACTAATACATTATGATATATTACTATGGGTTAAGATACCCAGCAATATATATATATAAAGAAGTTCAAATTAGCTCCAGGAATAAGGGATGAAATATATTTCTGAAATGGACCATCCTGCATAATGAGTACTTTTACTTTTGGTACTTCAACCCATGTGTTGTCCTCGGGTCAAATTTGACCCCTTTTCAAAGTTATAAATAAATAAAATATGGGTTTCTTTCAACCAAATTGCCCAAAAATAATATAGTAGTTCCGTACACGAAATGGGCTGTAATTAGGCATCAACATACGGTCCTCTGATCTTAACTATGCCAATACTTTTGAATGCATGTCTTTACTTGTAACAGTGTATTTTTAAACTGTATATTTCTATTTTTACTGAAGTAAAATGTAATTCCTACACCACTGGCTGTACAACCTACTCGGTAACATCAAGCTGCTTCACCGCTCAGAAACAACAAATAGTCCTGCATTCGCCGTTAATACAACACTGAATCCTCAGTCTCTCACTAGAAATACTACATATCCTATCATGCATTTAAACCATAGCCTATTGTTGCTATAAAATCCTAGATTATCAATACACCTAAATAGTCTGCATGCATACCGCAGCCTATCAAGTCACTGTTTATATTAGGCAGCACTTCCTTGTTATTTCTGAGAAATTAAATGAGATAAAGTAGGAAGAGGGCGGAACAAGGACGACGTGCGTGTGTGCGGCAGGCTCTCACTCGGGTGTAACGTTCAGGTGCGGTTCACCATCAGAGGTGAAAACTCCTGAAGTCGCAACGATGGATTATATCTGACTAACGGATAACGTCATTTAAAAAAAACATGTTGACGCACCTGTGCAGCTTTGGAGACAAGGCCGATTAAAGTGAAAGTAACGACTCACGGTAAGAAAAGAAAAACTCTTAACGAAAGGTACGTAATTTTTTTTAACCTGTTGTCCAAAAGCATGGACCACATTGCTCCATTCGGTGCCACAGTCTAGGCAACTGTAAGTTGTTACTTTATGGTCTTTTTCCACGTGGTATTAGTAGCCTACAGTTGCTATTTTCTGACATCAGCATTTTCATCCTGTAGTCTAGTAGCTAGTAGTATCTGTATGGCATTACTTTTTAGTAGGGTTACTGTAGGATTACAATTATTATACAAAAACAAATCAAATGTAGTCTATAGCTGATATAATTGTTTTTTTTTGGTGTTTTATAGTTTGTAGAAATTCCAATTAAAAGTATAACAACTTTTTATGACATTATTTATACATGGCATGCTAAATTGTTTTTATGTTAACTGAATTTTGCCTGTTGCAAAGTGTGTCCCTAAATTATCTATAAGACATATGACTGCAGTGTACAAAATGCATTTCTGGAAACAAAGTAAGATATGATAACCCTTTAGGGTGATGTTCTCTATGGTTTATTTGCATAACATAATGTACTGCCTTACTTTCTGTGGGATCAGAAATATTAGTCATCAGATGTTTCCATCTCAACTAGCCACAGTATTTAGCAGAATGACAAAAACAGAAAGCCTATTTGCAAATATGCAGCAGCATACTTCACTCGTAAGCGTGTGGGCCACAGTACTGAGATAAAAAGCAACATCACCACAATCTGAGAGACTGACATGCAACAAAACCACAACGAATCTGTGGCGTATGACTTTTCATGGGTCAGCAGGGGCTGGGACATGCTGGCCCAGTTTGCACACAGGATTTTATTCTCCTCCCAGGTGTTTTTTGTGCTGCCTCAAAAAAAAAAAGGTAAACATTAAAGCTTATCTCTCCTCTCAACAGCTCCATAAGCACTTTCCACAACTGATGTAAGACATATTAAACAAACAGGGGAAAACTTTACCAATAACAATGGTTGGTATTACCCCTATACAACACGGTCACAAACCCACATATATACGTAGACAGGGCAGGTATTATGCAAGCCAGTGAGGGAGCAGGTACAATGTGTCACTGAGACGTGGCGTTATTGTGGCCAGAGTCCTCATATTATATATTCTGTCCTCAGCTAGACCCAACCAGGGGAGTATTCACTTTCACACAAGGACAGTGGGCTACTCAGCACACCAGGACTCAACTTGATAGAGATTCAACTGGGAATTTGAGGCTTTCTGTTAGATGAAAAAGTGGTGGTGATGAGAGAGAGATGACAGAGAGGATAGCGTTTGAGTATGTCCCTTTTCAAAGATGCTCTTCAGATCTGAATGATCGGGGATGACGTAAACCGTAAAACGATGTGAAAGTCACTCGAAACTGTAGGGCTGTGAAAAGAGAGAAGAAAGACAGTGACGAATGAAAGAGAGGACTTGCTGACCGAAGAGGGAGGGGGCGGAGAACTACGCCAGACTGTGTTTTGCTCCATGTGTAAGACAGATTTTCTGGCTCAAAAGTGCCTGACTGTAATGATGAAAAGGCGATGGAATTGATCATGAACCATCATTACTGCGCAGTGATGATGGATCATTTGTCTTCAAGCTGACTATAGGAGGAGACTCATATTTATTATAAGGAAAGATCTTTGGCTCTTACACATTGCATTTTCTTCAGTTAATCAGATTGATGGGTTGTTTGCTTTGTGCACTGAGACTCCATTCAGAGCGAATAAAAACCCATGTCCCATAATAGCGAGTAAAATAAGAACAAAAGGGAGAATAGTAAGAGGCACAAAAATAAATGCTACAAGGCATTTTTTTCATCTTTAGTGTAGGCATTGTAACTTTTATCCATTTATCCACCCACACAGCACTACTCAGTTGAGCCTATACTCACCTATCAAGTCGGCAGAAAATTGCCTTTACTGTAGAAGAATCTGTGTGAGTCTGACTTGTATATTGTGTCCCCCCCACCCCCCCTCTTTTTCTCACTTCATTCTCTGCTGTACACTCTTCCAGGTTCCTAATGACTTTCGCCTTTTCTCATACTCTCCTTATTCTCCCCGTTGTCATTTTTTCTGTTTCAAATGGCACATTTCTCATCCCGTCTTCCCTCTCTATGGCTCTTATGTTGGGGGTTCTAATCTTTCACTCCATGAACTAACCAATCCCTCACAACGCTGACTATTTCTTCTGTTGGTCCTCTCCTCTCCTCTCCTCTCCTCCCCTCTCCTCTCCTCTCCTCCCCTCTCCTCTCCTCTCCTCCCCTCCCCTCTCCTCTCCTCCCCTCTCCTCTCCTCCCCTCTCCTCTCCTCTCCTCCCCTCCCCTCTCCTCTCCTCTCCTCTCCTCCCCTCTCCTCTCCTCTCCTCCCCTCTCCTCTCCTCTCCTCTCCCCTCTCCTCTCCTCTCCTCTCCTCTCCTCTCCTCTCCTCCCTTCTCCTCTCCTCTCCTCTCCTCTCCTCTCTCTGTCATGTCTGTATCTATGAGGAACCCACCCCAGCGCCGGCGCTCTCTGGGTCCTGTCTCGCCCAAACGCATCTACAGAAACCTGTCCGTCAGACTGAGGGGTGGAGAGTCATCTGTTGCCACGGAGATCCCACCCAAACACCTCAGCAAGTCTGCAGAAGTTGTAAGATAGTTTTGGCGTCATATTACTGTAAAGGGGAGGTCTGGTCACTTTGGCTAAAATGCTTTTTTTCTATCCTCTGGCAGGGTTTCTTTTTTAAATCACAAGATCTAATTTTAACATTACATGCTGACTCTGTCACTATGAATACATTAGCTCAGGCGAGACTGCTGCTCTGATTTATAATTTGATTTATGTATCCCGTATCACTGTCTCATCCACTGCGAGTCCAACTCCCTTCCCTCTGCCTCATAAAATAAATCTTTCTTTCGATATGAACTCTCTCCTGTCTCTCTCTCCCTTACCCGCCCACCTCCTATTGGCCCTTCACCCTCTCCCCTGCTCCCAATTAGTACAAGAACCTGTGGGAGGCAGTGGAGAATGAGGACACTTTGGCCGTGCAAAGCCTGCTGTCCAGAGACCACACCAAGTGTGGAGGAGGAGGAGGAGGAGGAGGAGGAAGCATGTGGGAGAGAGGGGAGAAGAAAGAGAAGGACTGGGAGAGAGAGAGGGAGAAAGGGGTGAACAGGGTGAGCGAACAGGGCCTGGTCCCCCTGGACGTGGCTGCCCTTACCCACAATTCCCCTCTGCTCAACGTGTTAGCAAAGGCGGGAGCCAGACATAACCCTGTTTGTAAGTCTTGTGTTTTAAAATATCATAAGTAACATCAAAATTCTGTTGGAAGTGGATACATTTAATTCAATGCAAATGATATTCAGAATTCCGTCCTTTCTCTTGCTCCTTCTCTTGTCTGTCTCTCTCGACTGTGTTTTCTTGTCAGTGTGCCGCCCAGCGGAGTGGTCGCTTAAGCTGGATGCTCTGGTGGCACTGGCGGGTAAACGGGTGGAGGAGGGGAAGCAGGAGTTACTGAGGAAGGCAGGGGCAGGGCCTCAGGCAAAGGCTGATGTCCAGAGACACATCAGCTTCTGGAGCTTCAGGCTGCAACTGTACTGCCGGATGAGACAGAACTTCCATAAAACAGGTCAGTGGTGGTGGGTCAGCTTGTGACATTTCTAGGTCACAGGCCTCTCAACTCTCCTCTACAACCCCCCCCCCCCCCCCCCCCCAAACCCTGCTGACAAGAGACCGCAGTGATCAGGTATTCAACCCAACCTTTGCTTTGGTTTTACTGATTTCCTGTCTGGACTCTTGTAACTCATAGCTGGCCTCTTAAAAGTCTCTCTCTCTCTCTAGCCCCTTTTAACTCATCTAAGATTCAACAGACTCCCTTGTCATTTTCCTATCTAAATTCTCCCATGCCCTACACTCCGTCCACCAGCTGCCAGTGGAAACCTTGGTGCTCTATATGCGAGGGGAATCCAAGCCCACAATACCTCCATGGCTTTGGTGCAACCTGTTTTGCTTTCCTACCAATTTGCTCAAGTCCTCTTCCTCCTACCTCTCCATTGGTTCAAACTCTCATCATTTTATTTTAGAATTATGTGATGATTTCCACTCTGTACCTACTTAAATTGATCTGTATAAATGTCTCTCCTTAATTCTCATTTCATTTCTCTTTCAAGCACTACGAGTTCGCTTTCCTGGCCGTTTTATGATTACAAGCGTTATTGTAATAAAGCACTGGCTCTTATTCTTGGTGCAGGAAAATGAAGCATACTCTTGTTACAAATCTATCTGGATAAGAGTGTCAGCTAAATCCTTAAAATGTAAAATATGAATGTGTATTTGTCTGAGATTTATTACTTAATCTATTCACTCCGGGTCATGGCTTATGTGCAGAAATTCATCATTAACTGGGCTAGATGTTATAGTAATATTATTAATATTATGATAGCTTGCAGATTACTGTAGGGAAACTCTGTTCACTGGCTCTATTCATATCCAAGCAGGTCATAGTAACTAAGTAGTGCTCATTTTGAACATTGTTCTGTCTAAATGTTTCACCCAGAGCTCCCTGGGCCTCCCAGTCATGTGTCCATACTGGTGACCAGCACATCATCTCTGTTTGTGGTGATCCAAGAGCCAGAAGGTGACACCGTGGGGCTCATCACTCGCTACAAAGGTAGGTGGTGAATAACCAGACTTTAATATATAAATGAATGTAAGGAGGATAGATGCAAATTAATAATATAGGAGGCATGATCAAAACAGGAAGAGAGACATGATGGCTAAATAAAGGAATAATATAATCAAGGTCGTACACAACATTTGATTTAGGCTGACAGGTATAAAAGCTTCATATTTATAGAGCTTGTTTGGCTTCTTTATTTTTGCATTTTTAGTTTTGACAGCTGCATAAAATGTCATACTTTGCAGCCAAGGGTAGATTACGCCCAGGTACGGCAAGTTCCCGAAACTGTAAACACTCAAATTCTTAGCTCTACCATAGGGGCTTTGAGTAAAGCCAGAGAATAATCTGTCAGTGAGATTGTTTTGTGTTCACAGTGGAATGGAGCACCTCAGCCAGCTTCAAACGCATCCTTGGCTCAGCCCAAGTTACAGAGACCAAGAACCCATCCCATAGTATCAAGGGACTCACAGCAGTAAGTCATGCAGTACCTTTATACACACACACACACACACACACACACACACACACACACACATCAGGATGTCCACAGATTCTAACTCCACACATAGATATATGCAGGAAAGAAAAGGTACCATATTGTAAAAAGTGAGATTTCCATGTCTTTTTTTTTATCATAAAGCAGGTAGAGGTGGCTCGATGGTGTTTTAAGCCCCCAACTTCTCCTTCCAGGCAGCGCTGCGACCGTTGACTTCAAGGCACCTAACCCTAACCCTAACCATATAACCATAACCATAACCATTGCCTAATCCTAGTGCCTTCCAGGCAGCGCTGCCTGGAAGGAGACGTTGGGGGCTTAAAACACAGATAAACGTAGAGGTGCTATAAAAATACTGTGAAAGTATCAAAACGCTAAATCCACAGAGAAATGCATATAAACTGACCAATCAGAGACTGACTGGGCTTTTCCAGGATGGAGGCTTAAAGAGGCAGGCGCTAAAACGAAGCGTTTCAGACAGAGGGTGAAGAATACAGGTATATTCAGACTGACAATATAAGATTTTTTTGTTTAGTTTTTTTAAACATTAAAGCATGTAAACATGTTGTAATAGAAATCCAAAATACACATATGAACCTGAAAATGAGCATAATGTGGGACTTTTTCAGGGACATGCAATCATGCACACATATATACAATACACATTAGCTCCTGACCTACACAGACTGTATTTATTTCGCCTAAATCATCATCTCGTGAACTAAAACACATCCCATAAGAGAACACTTATCCCACTCAACTGCCTCACTGTGCCTAACCTAAGCTGAATAAATAATGACAGCAGTGTGTGATTGTGAATGAACGATTCATAAGGTTAATGCATGGTGATAATTTGGTGGTCCGGTGCTTCTCTAAATGCAGGGAGTGCATTACTTTGTAAGAGTGAGTGCCTACAATGTGAAAGGATGGGGACCGCCTCAGTGCTCTACTCCAGTCAGCGCTGCCCCCTCCAGTGAGTATACTGAACTGCAAACTGGGATGAATGTGGACTCACCGCTTTGAAAGAGCTCCATTCTTTTTCTCTCCCTGTCCTTGTGTAATGAAATTACTTGACTGCCATCAAGCTTGATGTAAAAAAAAGTGGAATCCACTCATGGCTGGTAGATTAATTAATTATTAAAACGTGGAGAATAAAGATGTCACAAGGAGTCAATGGGCCTTGTGCTTTGAGTTTGAATTGGACTCATAATCTCTCTTGCATGCCATCCCCTCTTTCTCGCTGCATTACTTGCTGTTACTTTCCACTCTATACTGTGAAATGGAAATTACCACACTACGTTTTTAAAAAGGCAAAAGAAATATTCATATTAATCCAAACATAAGTGAATACAGCCAAAGTAGTAATATTCAGTATGTTGCAGTGTCAGTTAAGTGACACAATTTAACTTGAACGTCATATCTAACTTAAAAAAGGAGACATCAGCAGCTCAGAATGAATGAGCATTGAAACAAGTTGCAGCACACACTCTCTTATGCAATCGCTCTTGCCTTCGAATTACCAAGATAGGAAAAAGCAGCACTCAGGACTCGCCTGCAAATTAGTTTTTGATGACTTGAATGATTTTCCCTAATTGCATAAAAAAAAAAAAAAGAAAGCGATGGTTTGTTCCTGTGTTTCTTCCTGTGCAGGTTGGAGAGAGTGCATCGGTGTGAAGTCACAGTTCAGAAATCACGAGGGCCTTGTGAGGAAACTGCTGGAAGACGCCAGAGAACCACATTACAGAGGATACTGCATAGGTAACACCGGCTCTTTGGTGATGTAACAATTGCTGCAATCGCATATGCAGTTGCTGTGAAGCAAGCATATATGAATGCACGCAACTATATGTATGTTGTGCCACAGCATCACTTGATTTTCTCAATGAAAATAAAACAAAAACATATTAACCCTTAGATTTGACCCTTTAGAATCACTTAATTCAACAGTACAACAGAAAACAGCTGTTGTACTTGAATGAATTAAGTGATTCTAAAGTGTCAGAAAACATATTAAACACTGAGGACATCGAAACATTAATTGTAGTGATGTTTTCTAAGGACCCGATATGCTCACTTCGCAGATTTCTGTTCCTATTTTACACCAATATATATCAGCAGCGTTCACTGTATCAACTCTTTTCATTACAGTGGAAATTGTTTCACCGCCGTCGCCCATTCGAATATATCTTATGCGAGTGCAGTGTATGTTCTTTGGCATAAAGTGATTCTCATCCCGACTGATCCTCCTCTCTTCCGCCCCACAGAGAGCTCTAAGCCCCAGAGTCCCAGCAAGCGTCTCTCTGTGTCTCGAGGCATCAAACAACTGTTCCAGTCCGCCACCAAGTTTGTTCGTCTCCTACAGAGGTAGCTCTCCATATGTTTTACCTGTTCCACTTTGCCTTGTGGGTATGGGGAGTAGCGGATTAAATGTGATGCGATTACAACAGTGCAGACGAGTCCAAACTCTTAACCTGTTACGGTTATTCAAAAGAACAGTAGTCACATTCAAGCTGCTGTCAAGATAAGTGAAGCGGTCTTTTGAACGGTATGATGTTTGAAATAACTGAACTGTGGGAAGTGACACGTGACTGAAGGCTTCATGCTACTAAGTAGGAAATGGTGTAACTGCATGAATAGGAACCTCAGCATGGCTTTATAAAAGTGGTTGAACACTGCATAGATCACACGAAACGTGGTGGTTTGAAGGAAAATGCTATTGGAATGTAGACACAAACATCATTTGTGTTAAGTTGCAATAAGGTAAAAAACAGCACAATCAGTGGCCGGGTTGGCTCAGTGGTAGAGCAGGCGCCCATACAGTATACTGAACGGTTTATGCCTCGACGCAGAGGTCCAGGGATCGAATCCAACCTGTGACAATTTCCTGCATGTCTTCCCCCCCTTTCTCACCTAGCTGTCTTGTCAAAAATTAAAGGTGGAAAAGCCCAAATAATAACCTCAAAAAAAAAACAGCACGATCAGAACATTAATGTATTTAGAAAAACATGTTTCCTACAGGACTATCATGTTGGTCTGTGAAAACTAATTTCATTTGGTCTGTGTCGATCTAATTAGGGGCGTGTACTTGGCTACTGTGTTCTACCACAAGGAAAACATCCTGGTGACAGCTGAAGATCAAATCCCAGTGGTGGAGATCCATTGCTGCTCCACCTCCATCATCCACGACTTTCTTTGGTTTGCCAAGGTAAACTGTCAGCGTGAACACATGTATACATTTAATCAGTTATTGAATTGTTTTAATTATCGTTTCCACATATTATTCAAAATGAAGGCTGTGGAATTTTCTGTGTGAATCCCAGTTCAAAATGTATTTTCTTTCTTCTTGCAGTTGTCCTGTGCATGGCAGCAAGTGCCCTGGCTCCAGCAGGCCCTTTCCTCTGCTCACTCATCCCCCTCCTCCCTCCTTCAGAACAGGCATAACATTTTAAGAGCCGTTTCCCAGCTCCAGGTAGGACGTTAAGCCGCACACTCAGCACGATCAGAGGCATCAAAATGGGTTATTGCTTTTTAAATTACCTCTTAAAATCTCTTCATCCTCCTACTCTTCTCACTGGTGTCTCACTTCCCTAGCTCACGGTCCATACCTGTACCCTGTGTTTCACTAAATTAATCACATATATCCTCATATTTATTCATCCTCATGTTACTCAACCTCTCTCTGCCTTCAGTCTTCTCTGGGAACAATGGAACTGGGCCAGGTGTACTACGAGCCTCTGAAAGACCGGCAGGGCAACGTCATACTAGTGACTCTGAAGGAGTTCCCAAATCCTCCCAGGTAAGAAAGAGTCCTTTGTTGCATTCTGTTAATCCCTGTTCCTTACAAAGAGCACACAGCATCAAAACAGGCTTTAACCTTTGTCTTTTTGAAGTACAGACTCTTAACTCGCCACCCAGCTCTCAGAGTCATGTTCCAAACCTTCAATGAAACAAACATTTTCACAGTCTACCACATTGTGTGCTAGACTTTTATCAATCAGCTAGTCTCGCATTGCCAGACCCTCCTCCACAGTGCTGCGGAGGAAGGTCTGGCTAGTCCACACAGCATTCCGGGATGGGAGAAAAACGTGCTCTGGTTTACTGCCATTTCTTTAAACCAATCCCAATCATCTTGGGCGGCACTAAGCGCCAGACACAATGACTGCGCCTCTGCAAAATAGCCTCGGGAAGGAACTTGTTTTGGTGGAACATGCGTACCTTTAAAAGTTTTTTAGTCGTGCAACAGAAAACTCAGATTGGACAGATTCAGAGTCTAGCTAGCTGTCTGGATTTACCCTGCAGAGATCTGAGGAGCAGTTAACCATAGTCCTCAGAAATCCACCGGAGGTTAGAATGCCAAGACAAAGAAAGCGGAAGGTGAGGAACATCCGGTCGAAAATAAGGGACATCATCGATGTAGACTATCAATCATCCAAATCCGAATCTCCCTTAGCCAAAGGGAGATAATAACCTAATCAATCAGCAGGCTGGGATTGCTCAGCACAAATGCAGAAATATGTTTTCAGGATATCCAGCCTGTCTGTTGATTTATATGTTATACTTGAATGAATTGTTCAGACTGACCAGACTTACATTGGTGGTTCCATTTAATTTTTACTCTCTCTTCTGCACTACTCCAAGCCCTCCTGACCCTCCGCTCCACTGGATGCCCCTAGACCGCCTGGAAAAGAACCGCAGCAGAACTCCTCTGCTGCCTGAGCCCACTTCCATGGACATGCTCTATGAGCAGCTCAAGGTGAACCTGGGTTTGGGTTTGTGTAAAAGATAGACACATTAGAAAAGGTCTTACATCATGAAGCAGTAGCTGCCTGCAACAGAATGTATTGACTGCATAGAGTGCGTAGTGGTTGAGTGTATTGATTTTCCTGATTTAATCATTTAGTCATGTTTTTCTCTCTTGTGCAAACTCAAATAACCCCCAAAACGAAATGGAATTAATTTAGCAAGCCCAACACAAATTAAAAGCAAAAATGATACACTGCAAATCAACTGCATCTAAACACAGTATCCTACTTACATCTTTTAAAATCCCCAAATGCCATACCTGTTTATCTCTGTTCTCCAGGAGATGCTATCCCTCCACAGGCGCAGCATTCAGGTGGCCCAGCCCGGTCTGTACGTTGGCATTCTGAAACTGTGCAGCTCAGTGGAACAGATCAGAGTCCTGGTGCCCCAAAGGCTGCCCAATCTACTCTGCCACACACGGGTCCGACACAATGCCCACGTTTCCAGGTAACACAGTCTGAAAAATGGCCCAGACCCATCACAAACTATGCTGATTGATTCGAAAGGCCATAGCAGTCCAAATGCTGTAAAAACAATATTTCAAATGTGACAGAGAGGAGTGGGCGTGGCTTCAGAGTCATGTTAACACCACAGCCAATGGCGGTGTTCTGAACCTGTTGAGTGGCGAGGACGAGGGAGCGATGGAGAGCAGCAGCCTGGTGGAGTTCGTCAAGTCTCTTAGAACAGCAGTCACACATCTCCTGACAAAGCTCAACATCCCCCTCTACAGGGTAAAAAAACACCCATGATGACATTCTTCTTTCTAAACAACTTGTTAGGAATTGTTTAGAACAAGGGGTCTTCAACGTTTTTTTTAAGCCAAGGACACCTTAAAGTTATAGTGTGTAGTTTCTGTCTCCCCCATGAGGAATTCTAATTAATGTCAACAAAACTGTCGGCGCGTCCACATGATACAAGCCTTCCGTGATCGCGCACTCGTCCCCACCCCTCCTCCACGCAGTTGCTAGTAGCCAAGAAGAACACGGAGGATTAAAAAAAAACATGATGGACTCTTCAGAAGAGGTCATTATCTTCACTTGAGTTTCTGCGCGGGAAAGTCACCGGACGCCACAATCTTGTGAACATAGTCACACTGAGAGATCCAGAGAGAGTTGTGTGGAGCTGATAGTCTTAATTAACTTTGTAGCAACTCATTTGGCAACGGCTTGAATGTAACGGACGTTCATTAACATCAAAAAGTTACACACTGGAGATGGAACAGGGACCTCCTACTACATATATCGTATACAAATAAATTGCATAATAAACTGGGCCTACAATAACCTGAAGGGCAGCTTCAAGCCTTTATGCATACCTTTTTCTTTTGACATAATACTAAGCTATTTAAATAGCCTAATAATTGTTGCCATGATTTTATGAATCATGTTTTAATGTTAAACATACATGTGGCACAGTGAATCCTTATGATTAACTGTATCTGTGGTTGTCCATAGTGACTACCTTACCTATTGGCCAGTAAGCAGTGGGGATTCATATTTGCTAATAATATGTTGGATTCATGTTAAGACTCAACAATAATTTGCCTGCAGTGACTGTGAGGACCCCCTAGGGGTCCCGAACCCCCCGTTGAAGATCCCTGGTTTAGAAAATTAGAAGACTATTCTGAACTGGTTTGGTTAGTCTGTATTTATACTATGTTATCATTTCACTGGACTGCTTTCTGGGTAATGCAGGGATAAGAAAATTCTGTTCAACAATCACAGATGTTCATAACACGCGGACATATTTTTTTGTGCCTGTGACAGGCGTATCAATATGGTGTGTACACCCGGGAGCTGCTGCAGTTTGGAGACAAGATGTCCATGGTGCTGCTGCTGCCTCCCAGTGAGGACTTCAGCTCCAGCTACTGGCCTCTGGTGGGGACCAACGAGTCTGGGCTCACCATGCCACTACAGATCTTTGAGCTGGGTAGGTGGAGAATTATACTTGCACAAGTCCATAGATACGCTCTCACAATAGTACCACAGTGTTTTTCAAGCAGTGCTGAGAGAGGGGGCCAACAACAAGGGGAGTTAAGTTAGAGAATAATCAAGCAGGGACCGCTGTGGACCTTGAGGATTTGATAAAATACCTGACAGGGTAACCTAACAGCATTGTGTCCTGGGGTTTGTTTAAGTTAAGAAAAATAGCAGCATCATAAGAACATAGTGACAGAATCATTTAATCTCATTAAGATCAATAAATGTGTCTCATCTGCAAAGGAACTAAAAATATGTTAACCCCAAAAAAGAATCCATGAAATGCATTTAAACATTTGCCAGTGTAAAGCACACTGATGTACAGTATCTGATCTTTTGGTCTTTTGAAGATGAGAATAATTAGTCCTTCCAGCCTCCTTTTCATCCACACTGTAAGGGTTGGTTTTTCTCTAATTAAATCCATCGTTCCTTTTGACCCTTTTTGAAAATTCCCACGCTAAAGGTTTGATACAGTAAAGAGCGCTGATGAGTTCTGAGGCTTTTTCTCTTGGCTTCAATGTTGTGATTTTGTCTTGTCCTTCTTAACTCATCAACCAGTTCACTTCTGGACGTATGAACGGGACTTCCTGTCCCAGTACTGCAAGGCCTGGGTGGGGCTGGAGCTTGACACTCATCTGGCACAGCAGGCTCTACGGGAGGCGCTGGACACCAAGGAGGTGCAGGAAGCCAGAGAGCGCCTGACCCACGTCACTGAGCTTTCCCAAGTAAGATCATAAAATCAGACACAAAAGAAATGTAGCAGCATACATTTTTTGTATTTTGAGAATTTCACTTAAAGTAGGTAGGTAGGATTGTGAAGATCCAGGACTTAGCCAAAGAATTTGAACATTGACAACTTCTCAGTCCCTCAACAATCTCCCCTTACAATCTCAGTCTTCTCTGATCACTAAAGGTGCTGTAGGTAGGATAGGTCCAGGACTTAGCCAAAACATTTGAACATTTTCAACAACTACTTCTCTCCCCCCTTTCTGCTAAAGCCCAAACGGTCTCCTAAGCCCCTCCCCCCACAAAGGAGAATAAATGCGTGTGCATGAGCAGTGATTGACACGCAGTTAGACACCCTGGCCCTGATTGATTCTATTCGAACATAGGGTCAGTATCAGCAAATATGACAGAAAGTTAGTTTTATAAGTCTTAACTTCTGCATCTTTAATCATCAGGAGGACATTTTTCGGTGTCAGTTTCTTTGTTGCCCTACATTTTCCTGTTTCTTCAGCGTCTAGATGTGGTGTGGAGGGATTCCCGCTGGATCATGGATTGTCTGCAGTGCGTTCGGTCCAAGCAGTGGGTGGGGGCGGTGCCTCTAGGCCTGGTGATGGGAGGAGACCCGCCGCCACGTCCAGAAGGCGAGGAAGAGAGGGAGAGTTTGACTGCCAGACTGACGTGGCCCCATCAGATACAAGCACAGAGAGCCATTGCAGGTACAGTGATGATGTGTAAATAGTCAAGTAAATAAACTTCTACAAGACTAACATTGTAGTTCAATCACATACAGTATGTTTACTCAGTTACCATGTTCACCATCTTAGTTTAGCTTGTTAGCTGCAATATGAATTACTGTAATTTGCTTGAGATTGAATGCTGCTATAGTTGGAGGATTAAGATTTTAACTTCTTCCTGTTTTCCTTCTAGAGTGTTCAGCCAGTGTGACCCCACCAAACGTCATCTCTGCCGAGATTTCCGCTCCATCGGGAGTCATGGACGTCCCTGAAGAGGCCACACTGTTAATGGAGGGTGTAGTGAAGGGAGGATACCCTGTAGACATTCCCACTCAATCAACTGTAGACTTGACAAGCATTGGCCAGTCAGAATTAGGATGTGAAAGCGCTTTTAACAAATCTAGACTAGAGCCCGGTGCTGTTGCACAGTTTGAAGTGGGCTACACAGTTTTAGACAAACGTGAGGAACAGAACTTTCCTTCCAGCATCAGCGATGTAATCCGGCCAATGGAGATGGCAGAGTTAGTGGACATCTTGCCCACGCTGAGTCTCATTGAGGAGGAGACGCCCAGTGGCCCGTCCTCACCATCAGTTATGGATATGCTAGAGAGCTTCGGACTGAGGATCGGCGAAAGCAAAACCTTCTTCGACTTGGAGAATTCAGACTTGATCAACGGAGCCGGGTGTCTGTCAAAGCCCAACCCGGACTGTAACAGCACCAGTAGTGTGACAGAGACTCACTGTAAGAATTCCACAGGTGGCGACGTGTCTATTATGAGCTGGCATTTTCCTCCCGAGGATACAGAGACTCAGCAGGTTCCCAGCAAGGGAGCGTGCTTTACGTTAAGACACCAGGTGGAGTGGGACAGACCTGCCGACAGTTCTTCCTGATATCGACTCAAGCACCAGCCTACTTTGTATCACTTTAAAACCAAATCAGTAGGCTGCAGCATAGTTGATTTACAGACTGAAAATCCTAGTTGGACATTTTTTATTTTGTCGATCAGTGTCCAACATTTAATATGAACTGCTGTGGAGGAATATTGTGGAGGAAAATTCATGTGACATCGAAATACAACTTCATCTAACACATGATTTATGTGGTTTGCACATTTCTGGGCCTCTAGTTCATATTTTCTAATATTCAGGTCACTGGAGCTTATTGTGTGGAAAAACTAAACTATAGTCATAGTTTTTATGACTTGAAGCTCCATCACTCACTACAGGACAACGCAACATTGCTTCTCGGTGGAGCTAGTAAACAAACTCATTAAAAGCATCCAGTTCAGTAAAATGGAAGTGTTTGCTTTGCATTCTATAAAAGGCTGCCATGCTGTACTGTATGTGTAGTAAATCGTTGTGTTTCTCTTTGGTTTACCTGTGTGCACTTTGGCATTACATAACAAAACAGAAGCAAGATTTATAATCCTGTTGCTTATATATTAACTGCTGTCGGTCCTACCGAGTTCTACCGGTTCCTGCCAGTTCTGATATCCAAGTTCTGAAGCCCAGATATGGACAGATAATGAGAGAAGAAACGCATTTTGCGTGGGTGCTGTAAGAAAACCAAACTCAAGATGTGAACTTGCAGTTGTGAGAAGGACGTAGAGGATAATTTCTTCTTCAGTTTCCTTAGTTATGGTATTTTCACCAATGGTCCTTCACTACAAAGGCCTATACACAAGCAGGATTTCAAAAAGTACTCAACGGTTTCTTTTATTTGACTGAATATGCCTACTACATTACAATTGTCTGGGCCTCAATTTGTTAAGGAAAGGCCATTCAAATTCCCACATTCACGTCTGCTCTTTATTTATTTTTTTTTGCTTCGGAGATTTGTCCTCACATTGTTGTATCTGTATCTTTACCTCCTTCTGCATGGCATCCAGTCAACCAGAGATTGAACTACAGCCAAGGAAACACGCAGACTTTTTTAATGTTTTGGTAGTAACCAAAGAGAGAGTGAGCGAATCGTGATGATTGGATAAAGAGTTTGTGTCTTAATGGGAATTACAGGGACAATGCAGACAACACAGACTGGAATAAAGGCTGGGGAGAAATATTAAGGCGCATGTGGCAAGTGTCAGAGTGAGGTGAAGGTTTTCCTGTTTGAATCTCTGCTTTTGTCTTGACAACGGAGCGGTGAAATAAAGTGATGTATTCGAGGCATACTGAAATGACAAGAAAAGATTACAGTTGAACAGAATTAGCTTTTCCTTATATGGCTCCATATATGGCTGTTTGTTTTTATTAGGAGGTATTATCTTTGGTAGGAAAAATATAAATACTTAAGTGAGTTAAAACATATAAAACTTCATGAATGGTCATTATATATTCAACTGTTAAGTCAGTTGAACTGCTGCCCAAACTATTGTTGTTAAAATCCTATTAAATACTGCCTGCTTTAGCATTCTGTTTGCATTCCTTAAATGTCTTCTATTGTGTGTGTAAAAAGGGGAATAAATCAATGTTTGTAGCTTTTCTGTTCAACATGTGAAGGCCCTGCAAGCACATGGTGCAGTCTAACAGGTGTTTTCATTTATTCTGCATTATTAGACCTCTATTCTTAGGATTGCGTGGGCGTGTACGGACTGTTTTTACAGACTTGTTAAGGCCTGACAACTCATTCTTACTTATACTTTGATGGCCTGATGTAAAACCATCAAAACTCAGTTTAATTACCACATTTATCACATCTCAAGAATAAAAATTGAACGAAAAAATGAAAAGAAAATCTAATTGAACAATCTGTGGATGGTTTTGTCCCTGCTGTTAGAAATGAGTAGACTTAACAGAGTACATGCACTTTGTAATAACATTTCTGTGATAAGGAGGGTACAAAGTGATATATTAAATTTCTAATTAACTTAGTGCTAGCTCTTCGCATCATCAAATAGTCACTGATTAGGAGTTCAGAGCAGAACATTGTAATTTCTGCCTAAAATTAACAAGCACAATCTCATTTTCCCCCTTAGGAGCCACTGATGAGTGTGCCTCAATGATTCACAAGTTATCTGGCTAGTTGTATTGTGATGAAACAACCTCTATGTCTGGGGGTCCTCTGCCGGAAAAATATTTTCGTTTGAATCCCATTTCCTGCATATACATTTAGGCACTATGATAATACAAAAATCCATGAAATAATGAAGTTGATCATAAAGATACATTCTGCCAGAAAGAGTAGTGCTAAACTATGTATATAAAAAAAGATGTCTTACTTTCTTTATTGTTTAATATAGGGGCGATCGACAAGACTTGAGAGAATCATGTCATAGTCAAAACATTTTACAATTTGAAAGTGTGTGTATGTGTGTGTGGGGGGTTGGAAATTACACCCTAGCTAATACTATGTTGGATTAATGTTAAGACTTAACAGTAATTTGGCGGCCCCCCTGCATTGACTCTGAGGACCCCCTCGGGGTCACGGACCCCCTGTTGAAGATCCCTGCTCTATGTGGTTCAATGTAGTTCGATATTAGACACACAACTGTCTCTTTTAATTGTTTTCACGGAAAATATTAGTATGTATAGTGTGTGACTCTATGTGGAGAGTCAGCGTTGACCTGAGACTACTAGAACTGTGAGTGCTCACTGCCCTCTAGTGGTCACAGTCAGCTACTAGAACAAAACCGATTATCACAAGTAACAACAGTTACATCAGCATTGGTGGTCGCTGTAATAGTGAAGAGACGTTTTAACAACAGTGCTTATGATATGGTGGTCTTCCCTGCATCCCCCTCTACCTTAGGGGTGGACGGCATCGCGGTGGCAGTGTGGAGCGCCTCTCTGCTCGCCCGTGGACTGCAGCTGCTCTGATGTGATGCTCTCTGCGGGGTGTGGTGCTAAGTAAATGACAATTAAAAGCAAGAAAACATCTAAATCACAGCGGGAACATACGGAATCCGTCTCCTGTTATTTCCGGGCACCGAAAAACCGGCAGGTCCAAAGGCTCTATTGTAGTTTCTCTGTTAGGATGTCGTCACCTGAAAATGCTGCGTCACATGAAGGTATGTAGATTACTGTTAGTGTTATCACTTAAAGTTGCTGATCAGGGCAACTATTGTGCCATTGCACTGCAGGCTACTATCCACAAAAATAATAATAGGCTAATAATAATAGCCATTTAGAAAATCATATAGGCTATATTAAAATCCAACCTAATTCATGATTAATAATTCAATCAGCTCAAATATGATCTGAAAGTAGACTGAACATCTTTGACTTGTGGACAAAACAATGTCATCTTTCTGGAAAACACTGATTTTTTTTTAATCCATTTTCTGACATTTTATAAACCAAACAACTTAGTGATTAATAGAGCTGGGCAATATATCGATATTACATCAATATCGTGATATGAGCTAGAAATCGTTTTAGATTTTGAATATCATAATATGGCATAAGTGTTGTCTTTTCCTGGTTTTAAAGGCTGCATTACAGTAAAGTGATGTCATTTTCTGAACTTACCAGACTGTTGTAACTGTTCTATTATTTACCTTTACCCACTTAGTCATTATAGCCACATTACAGATGATTATTTATCAAAAATCTCATTGTGTAAATATTTTGTGAAAGCACCAATAGTCAACGCTACAATTTTGTTGCGGTATCGATATCAAGGTATTTGGTCAAAAATATAGTGATATTTGATTTTCTCCATATCGCCTAGCCCTAGTGATTAATCAAGAAAATATAATCGACTATGAAAATAAAACACGCACTCTGGTTGTAACTTTGTTCCAGTCTGTGACGCGTCACCCCCAACATCAGAGGCTGAACCCCTGAGGATTGTTCTGTTGGGGAGGACAGGAACAGGCAGAAGCTCCGCAGGCAACACCATCCTGGGCAGGTCTGCCTTCTGGGTCAGCGTCTCCCCCTGCTCCGTCACCACACAGTGCACGAGACAGACTGGGACAGTAGACGGGCGGAGCGTCTCTGTGATTGACACTCCGGGTTTCTTGCACACACACCTGAATCCCGAGGAAGTCATGACAGAGGTGGGGCAGTGCGTTGTCCTGTCCTCTCCGGGACCCCACGTCTTTCTGGTGACCCTGCAGCCCGGCAGGTTCACCCAGGAGGAGAGGGACGCCTTAGAGTGGATCAAGGCTACGTTTGGACCTGAAGCCACCAGGTTTACCATGGTGTTGTTCACCTGGGGAGAACGGCTGCAGGGCAAAAGCATCGAGGACTTCCTGGGAGAGAGCGGTGAGCTGTCAGAATTTGTCAGCAGCTGCCATGGCGGGTATCATGTCTTTGCGAACAGTGAACAGGACGAGACAACGGACAGCTCACCACAGGTCGTACAGCTCCTGAAGAAAATAGACAAGATTGTGGCGGAAAATGGAGGCAGTTGCTATAGCAGTGAGATGTACAAGGAGGCTGAGCGGGCCATCAGGGAGGCGCAAGAGAGGATTCTGGGAGAAAGAAGACACACTGTGTCCCCACGAAAGGCGGCTAAAGACAAAGCGGAGCAGAGACCAGAGTTTGAGAGGATGAGGAGCGAGGAAGAAGAGGCCAGGAAACAGGCGGAGAGGCTTTTCTGGTGCGAGCTGATGACTGCGGTGGGGAAAGGTGCTGCAGAGGGGGCAGGGATCATGGGGAAGGACGAGGGGAAAGGGAAGGCTGTGACGAAGGTGAAGGTGATGGAGAGGGCAGCAGCTCTGGCAGCGTCGCCGCTCTCAATCACTTCAGCTGCAAAAGCGGTGGGAGGAGCGGTGAGGGAAGGAAGCAAGGTGTTATATAAACACAGAAAAACCTTCCTGAAAACATCTCACTGAATACAGTCAGAGTCAAGTGTCCCTCAACACAGGCACAATGGAGCCTATGGCCAATGCAGAGGTGAGAGAAGGTTAGCTGTAAAGCTGCAAAGATGAATCTATTAATCGGTTTGTTGTCAACTATTTTGCTTGAGTCGTTTTTTTAAGAAATTTCTGATTCTGATTCCAGCTTCTTAAAGAGGCGCTATGCAGTTTTGGCCATTTCTTTGCCGTTTTCTCGCAGGTTTCTCTATAGAGCTCCCCCTACAGCTTCAGAATAGATATTTGGCAGCTCCTATGTTTACTCGTGTCTGACTCCTCTCTCGGTCAGTCTGCCGTTTCCTCTTTCTCTGTTCCTCCAACAATGCTTTCCTAGCTTTCTGCTTCTTTTTTGCTGGCTCAGCCATGACGATAGTGTGAAGAACTCTATCACTACCTTGTTAGCCGGTTCCTGGATGGGGGTATGTGTGCAGTGCCGTAAAGCAATTTGTTACATCGCGAGACCTGATATCACGCCATACTTCCTGACGCTGAGGCCGGCGGCTCGACGGCCCAAAGTTGCGAGGGTGGTTTTTCAGCTTACAGGCGCTAGGGGGGAGCGAGACGACCACCGTTCAACTCGAAAAAAGTCATATAACCATTCCAATGACTCCGAAGCTGTTCAGTTGAGGTGAATTAAACTAAAAAAAACCTGCATAGTTCCCCTTTAAATGTGAATATTTTCTAGTTTCTGCACTCCTCAATGACAGTAAACTGAATATATTTTGAGTTGTGGACAAAACAAGACATTTGAGGACATCATCTTGGGCTTTGGGAAACACCGATCGACATCCGATTAATCGGGGAAAATAACAAGTTTAACCGACTAGGCAAGTTTATTTATAGACTATGAAAATAATTGTTAGTTGCAGCCCTATTTAGCTGTGTTTTTTCATTGTGCATCTAATTCTGTAAGTCTCCGTTTAACATCAGAACAATGCACAACTGCACTTTCAGACCACTGTTAAATAAGAATACGTGTGTGTGTGTGCGTGTGTACCCTTCAGAAAGGTAAACATCCTGGTGTGTTGCAGTTTGTGGATTGGTAACAAAGAACATAGCCACACCTTTGAATTGCGATAACTCATGTTATAATAAAAGGTAATGTCATTCACATGGTTTGCAATTTAACTTATTGTGATAAAAACAGGTTAATCTTTTACAGAAATTTAACACACTCTGCTGCCATTTCCCCCTCTTTTTTTTATTTATTCTATTTTTTTAAGACTTTTTAAGACAGTCAAGGAAACTACCAAAGAAAAACCAAAACATTGCAGCAGTTATCCGTTTTATCTTTGGCGTCATTTCATTTAAGACATGACTAAATGTTTAGCCCTTTTTGCTCCCATGAAGAAATACATTGGAATATAAAAGACGAGGATTAAGTGGAAATAAAAAAAGGAACATACTTAGCATTAAGTGAAGTCGTTTGCATGTGATACAGTAAACTACTCAGGGAGTGTTAAAATTACATAAACAAAAAGAAAGACACTTTGTGGAAGATGTACTGCAATATATGTCACTCCTGTTAAAGGTGCAGTAGGTAAGACTTATAAAACTCAACTCAAAATCATATTTGCTGAAACTGACCCTATGTTCCAGTAGAACTACATGAAGCAGGTCATTAAAAAAAGAAAAGCTCCTCTGGCTCCACCTACAGCCTGTAGTATTTGCAAAAATCCACCGCTCCCTGTTCAGATGCTCCAATCAGGGCCAGGGGGGGTGTCTAACTGCGTGTCAATCACTGCTCATGCAGACGCATTCATTCTCCCTTGTGGGGGGAGGGGCTAAGGAGAACGTTTTGGGCTTTAGCAGAAAGGGGGGAGAGAAGTAGTTGTTGAAAATGTTCAAATGTTTTGGCTAAGTCCTGGACCTATCCTACCTACAGCACCTTTAGTGATCAGAGAAGACTGAGATTGTAAAACGTTGGATAAAGTGTAGAAAGCTTTGACATGAAACTTTGGACACTCTTACAGCTTTAACGCAGGAAACTCTGGATCTGAAGCTACAGACAATCTACAATCTACTTACAATTGTGTGGATTCAACATTGCAACAGTCTCCAGAGACAACGTCTCTCTCGGACCCTAAAAGGGAAAGTGAAGACAAATACAGTGTCTATAGTGTCAATCACTTGCCTGAATTTAAGTTCCACGTGCACATCGGGGACACATCTCCAGTGTCACATTTGCATCTTATAAAAGAAAAACAAAAAACATGCATCAGTGCATGTACGCACACATATGCATACGCGCACTTGCAGACATACAGGCTCACACACAAAGTATCAATCACACAGAAAATCAATCTCTAGAGATGCACACATTTGGGTCTACAGAATGATGTCAGACCATTAGTCCCATTGCTAAACATGTACAGTTGAACGGAAGGGTCTGTGTTCAGATGCTGAGCTGTAGCAGGCACAGATGGGTGGCTGAGGCGTCTGCGTTAAATGGGCATCGGCAGGCTCATCTTTCCTCTTCCTCGAAGCACTGCAGACAGGCAGAGGACAAAGAGGAAGAACAAAGCAGGCTTGAGGTCAGAGTTTGCTTTTGAAACCACAAAATCAAACGTTTCCCATTTCTCTGTTTACCAGGTGAGCTAACACCAAACACTATTCCCAGTCTCCTAACCAGATTCTGACTCTTTGCTTGAACCGCTGCCGAGAAGGATGCTTGTCCTCTTGAACTGGAAAACCCAGAATAAAAACTAACAACCCAGCAGACAATACTCTATACAGAATACAATTCATTTCTCGTAACCACAGCACACAGCCTAGTCTAGCCCTGACTAGGCAAGACAAGGCAAGGCAAGGCAATATTATTTGTATAGCACATTTCAGCAGCGGTGCAATTCAATGTGCTTTACATAAAACATTAAAACACAGTTAGAAATACAAGTTAACACAAAATTAAAAATATTTAATACAAAATGAAAAGCAATTCATACAAAATTAAAATCAGTTAATCAAAAACAGATTAAATACAGGAATAAATGAATAACATTCCCAATACAGTGCAGTGCAAAGAATTAAACAAAGGCAGTATCGAAAAGAAAGGTCTTCAGCCTCGATTTAAAAGAGCTGAGTGTAGCTGCTGATCTACAGTTTACCGGAAGTTTGTTCCAGATACGTGGTGCATAGAAACTGAACGCTGCGTCCCCCTTTTTTGTTCTGGCAAGCAAACCTGTCCCTGATGATCTTAGAGGCCTCTGCGGTTCATAGTTAACAAGTAGATGCGAAAGGTAATTTGGCCCTAAACCATTTAGCGACTTATAAACCAGCAGAAGAATTTTGAAATCTATTCTTTGGGGTATAGGAAGCTAGACTAATACATGTACAACATGTTTTAGAATAGAATAGAATGCCTTTATTGTCATTGCACATAACAAAATTCAATTGCACTTCCCCAGGTGACACATAGTATGACAAGACAACGTAGTAAAACATGAAATAAGACATAAGCAATATGAACACAGTAATAAATAAATAAGTAAATATATCAGAAGAAAATGTTACTTTGGGTATTTGGCAAATTATAATGAGCTTTTATCATTATTTTTGATATTTCACAGATGATGTGATTGATTGGTTACTCAGGAAAAGTTAAAATACCAGCTGGAGCTCTAAAGATTAGGACCATCCTAAATGCTTTAACTCTGATTTGAAGCAATCGGAGCTGAAATCAGCCAGAAGTCTCCAAAGCCAACAGTTTGTATACTAAATAATCCGCTTTGCAATAGTCACTCTTTACTCACCTCTTGTGACGTAAAGGTAGAAGAAATCGCAGTAGAAAATGGTCTGCACGACGCCGGACACCACGGCGATCTGGTCAAAGAAGCCCTCTGTGTGGTAACGCCACACCCAGTTGGCTATGTAGAGGGCTCGGTAGAGGCCGAGGAAGAACAGGTAGTGGGTGGTGATGGACTCCGCCTCGCCGGTCTTGGTGATCATGAAGAGCTGCGGCATTATGGCCACGGCCTCCAGGAAAATGGAGAAGGTCCACAAGATCTGGATGGAATCAGTGAGAGGGAGATACACGAGACTTAAACCGACGTGTTAAAAGTATACATGCAACATTTATAAAAACTGAGCATAAGGTGACCATAAACCCCTCAAGCTGCATGTTTATCAACCATGAGTGATCTTATGATATTTAAACCTTTCTACACTTGGACCCAAATGTATTGAAGATACCACCTGAGTGCCTATTTACCTCCAGTGGGGTGAAAGCATAGTTTTCTAGGAAGGACAGCCCGATGACTGGTACCAACAGGAACTCCACGCGGAACGTGTCGTTCTCAGAGTTGTCCATGTTCCTGAAGCGCATGTAGATCAGGTACACGGTAGCATAGGACATAGCCAGGAACACCACCTGAGAGCAGAGTTGAATATTGATTATATATTGGCCATTAAAGTCCATGTAAACACAGTGAAACATTGTAGTAATTAGGACAGACTGCTTTGCATACAGTGGTAATTACATACAGTATGTATGTGAACCTTGATTGACCTGTGTGTGTGTGTGTGTGTGTGTGTGTGTGTGTGTTTTTGTGTGATATAGGCAACATTTGGAGACACATTTTGGACTTTAAACTACTGCAAAATGAATGACCCTAACTTGTTGTGCTAGCATGACCCTTAGTGAAAACAGAGTGTGGTTTCATTGGGTTCAGGTTTGGGGTCACGGCATGCGTGAATGTATCTGTGTGTGATCTACACTCTTACCTTCATGACCGTGTTGTAAGCAGAGATGTAGACTGTGAACAAGTCAAGATACCTGGTGGTGAAGACAAGTGCAAACAGCACCTGAGACTTCCCAGAGATTCCTACAAAGAGACAGAGAGAGAGAGAGAGACAGAGAGAGAGAGAGAAACGAGTTTAAACCCAGTCTAATGTGCAGCCAAACGTTGATGGTCACTTTCTGGTGCAGGACGACTCACATATATAAGAAGACAATGTTATGATTCCCCCAATTTTATGATGTAACAGCAAAAGGAGCAGCTATACTGCAGTTTGTGTCTTTTATAACAACAGTATATGTATAATAGGTGGAGCAGGCAGCAGATTGCTTTGTTAACATTGCCACGTAGCTTCCACTCCTGCAGAACCCCTCAGCATGATGCCAACACCCTACATTATAAACTTAACTGACATCTACAAAAACACTGTACTTGTGAGTCACAGCTGTAGCTATACTGTGTACAACTGCGTGCATATTGCTATAGCGAGGCAGTTCAGTCACACCAGTAAGTTAAAGTGCAGTGTTGTCAGTGTCAGCCTACCAGCACAGGATTTGGACCTCCATATCTTCAGTAACAGGATAATGATAGCCACCAGATGTGACACGTCACCCGCCAGACGAAAGACATTCATGTTGTTTGTGTTCTTTTGACAACAAAACGTTAATACAACTCCGTGCAGCCCTTACACGTCCTCCAGAGACAGTGCGGAGTTGTTAAGTCACAAAAAAATGCAAACGCGCTCAGCGAGTGTAAAACAACGACAAGCCGAGATAAAAAAAAAAAAAAAAAAGGCTAAACAGAAGCTAACAGCTGCACGGTGAACTCCGAGTCTGTCCGACTGCTCGTTGGCACGTTATCTAAAAACATGTAGATAAACTAAATAAAATGTCTTCCTAGTCCACTCATAAACTCTGCTGTATCTGCAGTGAACTGACAAGAACGTTATTTCAGAGGAGGTGACGTGGCTGACAGCTCGGACACGTAGCCAGCGTCAAGCGTCCTGCATCAAGCAAATGTATCCATTTCCTGTTCCGAGTTTTTCAAAGCAAAACTAGACTATATTGATCCCACACTGACGAAATTTCCTTGATAATTAGTTAATTAGTAACGTTATAAATATACATATTTACTTTACAAGGTGCTTGACTTTCTCTGGCTAACTTGATGCTAATGCACTGACTGTCTGTATGGCTGGTTTATGGACCATCCTCAAGAAGTAGGCTACAAGCCCTATTATCACCAACACATTGACCAACTTTAAACAGGTGGAGGAGCAACTACGCTACACCAATAAATGGCATTTGAATACCCCAATATGGTACAATGCACACTTAATGCCTGGTAACAAATCCTTTGCTTGTAAGCAGTGGAGTGGCAGAGGTATTTATACTTTAGACCAGCTATTCAACGAGAAAGGTATGTTGAGTTTTGAAAACCTGAGAGCTAGTTTTGAGGTCCCCAGGATATCCTTCTACTTTTATCTTTGCTTAAGGTCAGCCCTAAAATGTTATGGAGTGCCATGGGGAAACAGTCTTTAGGCACACCCAGTCATTAAATGGTTTGTTGATTTTCCTGTGAGAGGATTAGTGTCCAAGATTTATGCTAAACTGATGCAAGTATCCATAGGAGAACTCCCAATAGTAAAGAAATGGGAACGAGAGCTGAGCCCCGAGGGGAACGCAATTAATTGGGAGACAGTTTGGGACAATATTTTCCACTGTTCCAAGAACACAAAAATATTCACTTCAACATATGTCATAGGACATACTGGACTCCCCAGAAGAGATACGTCTCTAAAGTAATTCCCACTCCCTATTGCACGTTCTGTCAACCTGAACACACTGGAACTTTCCTGCATATGGTCTGGGAGTGTGAACAGGTGCATGAGTTCTGGAATAAAACAACATCAATAATATCTGATGTGATGGGATGTCGAATTCCTACTGACCAGATTGTTTTGTTACTTAATGACGACTCTAAATTACACCTGCTTGGGAGACAGAGGAAAATCTGGTTAGCCGGATCAACTGCAACCAAGAAAATGATAGCTCAACGCTGCACCCCCCCTTCCCCACTTGCTTTGTATAAAACAGCGGTTGGCGTATTTTCTGGACATAGTTATGCTGGAGCTCTCTACAGCAAGGATTAACAAAGCCAAATCATCCACTATAGACCTGTGGAAAGGCGCAGCAGCACAAATATCAGACTTAATGACCTTAACCCCACAAGAAGTAGAGGAGAGTGATTTGGCAAGGTGTGGTTTCTGTTTTGTTTTTGTTTTTTCCTCGAAACCGCAGAGGGTGGGGGGTGGGAGAGGGTTTTTGTTCTTGTTCAATTTGTGTTTATCTGTTCTGTGCACCATCTGCTATTACCTGTCACACGTTGTGGAATTTGTTTTGTATGTCTGAAGGTGCAAATAAAAAATGTATCACAAAAAAAAAAAGAAGTAGGCTACAACCCCGATTAAACAGCAGGTGGCGACAGACTGCAGGCAATAAGTAATTAGAACACCATTCTTTTCAATAGGAGGAAAATCATTAAAATGGATTTGGATTGGATTTCCATTATTTTTTCTTTAAACATAAATGGGAATTGTGTCTTTATTTTCCAGTATCAGATTACTATTGTTCCTTCAACTATACTTTTAGGATAGGATAGGAAATTAAAAGAAAATCACAAAAAAATGAAGCTTTTCCATTTTATTTGCTGTTTCAAAGCCATCCCCACACTGCTAGAAATATAATTATGTGGGGGAAATAGGCTTACTGAATCATTGATTTATTTATACAATAAGTTGGTCTAAAATGAGTTAAAATGTATTATTAGACATTATTATTATATGCCTTTATCAGATCACAATAGTGGAGAGATGACAGGAAACAAGTGAGAGAGAGATGCAACAAACCTATCTTGTATTAATTTAGCTGTTTTTATAATGGTTTGTATTCTTTTCATTTGTGTTTCAATATTTTATTTGCATTTCCTGTTTGATGGTACACATTATGCCAAACACTTGGAATTGCCTTTGTGTGTGAAATGTGCTTTACAAATAAATGGTCTTATTTTGCCTACATCCTTCATCAACGTTGGTAGGTCTACATGAATCATACACCAATATGCACCTGCAGGTTGAAAATAAATAAAAAAAATATGCGCCTGCAGGTTGAGATGTTAATACGCATAATTAAATGTAATTAGATGCAAACATGTATAATAATAATAGTAATAATAATAATAATAATAATAAAAATAGTCAGATCACATTGAAATGATTCAAACTTAAATTAGTGGATGTCATTAGCAATCATATGTCACAGATGATGAATAATTATCTGTGACAGATTGTAATTTGAAAACATCTCATCCCACACAGGGACGGATGTTTTAAGTCGTCATCTGTGTGATGAGCTGTTTCTATTTGTGTTATTCTTATATAAAGGAAATTGAGATGAGTCTTTAGAATGCTAAAATAATCTTATCCAAAAACCTTTTCATCCACTGAGGGCATTGTACTCATGCTTTTCAGTGTTTTAAATACTCTCCACCCTCTCCGTCTTCTGGCACATCCGCGCTACCTGCCTCTCTTTTCTCCTAATTTTGCTTCCTGAATCACAGACAAAACCTAAAATCACTCTCCCTTCATTTCTCATCACTCTGTGTCTCCCCTTCCATCGAATCCCGTCGCCTCCATCTCTTCCTCCGTCCTCCCTCTTAATCCACAAATTGCAGCTGATTTCTGTTATCACACACATCCTGCTGCCCTGCATCCTACTCCTATGTTTGATGTCTTAAAAATCAGCACAGGACACCTTAGATTACAGAGGAAATGCTTTCAGCCTACTTACACCTCATCTGTGGAGAAGTGAGGGGGCACCACACACACACACACACACACACACACACACACACACACACACACACACACACACACACACACACACACACACACACACAGTACGCAGCTTCTGTAAACACCACTGAAGCATCGAGCACAGAGCCTGGGGTCCCTTTTTCTGTTACTGGCTGTTCAAGTTGAGTGTTATTCTCAAGCAGAAGTGTTCATATTATGTGAAATAGTCAAGAAGAGTAAGAGTGATAAATGAACAACAAAGAGGGAGGAAATAAGTAGAAACAGACAATTACATATAAAATATGCAATACAATGATGGTTAATTAGTCTTCTAGGGGTGATTTATTCCAGACAAATGTACTGTAGAGGACATCTTCTGGACAGAGCTGACCCATACATAGGCTACCGTAATGAGCGTGTGCTGAGCAAAAGGTTATGGGAACTAATCTGACACCCAGGCCTGATTAGTAGCTATTTATACATACACACAGTCCGGTCTGCCCTCAGATGCTGCTGGACTGAGTGACTGTCTGATCAGTCTGTCTGCAACTTTCAATCTCCTACTTTTATTCCATTATACACAGTCTTTTTTCCTGTTATGGACGGTACCCAGTCATTTAGTGGCTGTTTAAAACCACAAACCTGTATGGCAAAGGCTCCCCTCAGCTGTGAGCACTGACACTACAGCTGGTAAAAGCTGTGATTATCTTTAAAGCGTCCCTTACAGAGTGATTAAAAGATATATTTATTCATGTAAATTAACCACCTGGAGCTTCTTTTTAAAGCTTGAGCATTATCACAGTTATCCAAGTCTTTATATTCTCTACAATCTAAGTCATATTTGAGGCTTTATTTGACTTTTACATAGTTTGGATTCACATTGTAAACCTATTTATCAATGTAACAATGACAAATGGCTTGTATTAAATGGGCAGCAGACTAACAGAGTAGACGTTTAATCATTTAGGTTCTGATGCAGCTACAAAGAAACATTTTTCATGTGCACGCTATGTTTATAGGAGTCAAATTTGACCAGAATTAGACCTGAAACAATCTCTTCCAGACCAGTTTTCAATGTCAGGATAAAGAAAAACTCCTAATGTAGCATTTCCTCTTTCTTCAATTCAATTAAATTACGTTTTATGTATAGTGTCAAATCATAACAGAAGTTATCTCAGGGCACGTTACAGAGAGAGTAGGTCTAGACCACACTCTATAATTCATATATTTTTTCAAACTTTAAAAGTTCAATAATTTAAGAAAGAATTCACAGAAATGCTCATAACATGACAACATGTATGTTTATATTGGCTGACCCGTACCATCATTCTGCTGTACCCATCATTCAAGATGTCTTTTGGTGGACTGACCTTGATGTGTGGTTGCCTTCCTTGAGTATTACTCTTGCGTTATTCTCTCTCTTTATGTGTGTGTGTGTATTGGTATAACTGTACTGAATTAGGCTCCAGTGTGTCCTATATACTCACACAGTCCTTGTCATGTTTAAATGACCCTTGGATAGTTCTCGTTATGTCATCTTCAACAGCACAACTCTAACACACTTCTTTCACATGTTCCACTTCCTTCGCAGTGTACCCTCAGACGCTCCCTCTATCTGTCCTCTAAGTTTCTGTTACAGTGCTGCGTCTCCATCCGCCCCCCCTCGTTTCTCCTCTGTGAATTTGTCAAACGGACAGATGCACACCCACATCCCTATTCAGGGAGACATTTTGAAAAGAGTTTCCACCTCTGCTCTATAATTTCAGAGAGAGACAGGGAAAGAAGGAGAGCAAGAGGGAGGGAGAGGGAGGGAGGGGGAGGGGGGTGCAAAAGGGGTGCTGCGGGTGAGGGCAGGAGGGGAGGGGAGCTGTTTCCATAGAAACTGTTTTTGCTCAATTCATATGTCATATAGTCATGTGGAGCAAGGGATTCTAAATTAAACTAGAAACTGTCTCTTGGGGTCTTTCTATTGAGCATAACGAAACTATGTCAATCTTCATTCACTCACACAAAGTTATGGTGAGATTGTTGAGGTGGTTTAGAAGTCTGTTTTTCAGACACTATATACAAACCTCTGATGGTTACATGAAAGGTAGAAATGTAAAGAATTCGTACATTTTAGTTTCTAAGCTAACATGTAGTTTTGTAGCTAGTTTTTTGTTCTTTAAATGAGCAGAAGTGGAAAAGTGCACTTATACTTATACTTAGACATGCATGCAAGGTAACTCCTGCAATTACACTTGACTTAGGTACTGACATTACAACTGGAGTTGGTCCCCAGGCGCCGGGCTATGGCTGCCCTAATTAGCTAGTTTCGATGGGTTAAAATGCAGAGAACAAATGTCACTGCACATGGTACTGTGTGTGACAAATAAAGATTTCTTCTTCTAATTTAAGTACAGTCTTGAGGTAAGGTTTTCCCATTTGGGGACGCTTTAACTCCACTACATTTATACATATGCAGCTCTAATTCACTTTTCAACCTAACATTGTAGCTATAAAACATGATAATTAAAGAGATTTAAAAGGCACCTAGCATAATGTTACAAGACTGAAACGCTGCTTACAAATTAACACAAGTTATTTGACACACTACAACCCACGGCAGGTCGTGAACTGGTCACGTAATTTAATCTATTTGACTCGTGTACACGAACACGTTTATCTCGTTTTTTTCGTGATGGTCAGCATGTTTTTTAAACTAATGTATTTCAATGGAAAGCATATCTTACACAGGACCCAGGAGACCGGGGATCAGGTCCCGCGTGTCACGTTTCCTAAACCCAACCGTCCCGTTCTTCTTTTCCTAAACCCAACCCGTCCCGCTGTATACAGCTCTGCAATTGTTGGTATTATAATGAGATAAATGTGTTTGTGTACACGAATCAGATTAAATTACGTGACCATTTCACAAACTGCCGTGAGACTGTGTTGTACACTAACAGGGACATTTATTTATTATTAAATGTAGTTTTACTTTTTTACAATTGTTTACTTTTATTTGCATTTATTTGCATTTACTTAACATCAAATATTTGCCAATATTGCCAATGACCCTCCCACGAGCACCCTTGACCCCAGCTTGCATCTGAGCGTACCTTTGGTATACATGCCACTCCCATCCCTGCGTCTCCCCTCACTTCCTGTCATCTCTGTCACTAAAAGGCATACAATGTTCAACGACCATTCCGCCATAACCATAACGGCAAATGCAGTAGTAGTCTACAGGTTCATACTATATATTCTCCATCATTAAGTTGAATGAACTGGAAAATCACAGCTGAATCCAAGAGATAAGCTGAACGATACTTCAACCAAATACTCGTGCTACAATGCTAAAAAAAAATCCCTTTCCCAAAATCCTCAAACGTTGCTCCCTGTCCAGAAGTTCTGCTCCGTCCCGGGTCACATTAGCTGACACTGTGCAGTCAAAGGGTAAAAAGTGGGAAGGCCATTCTTTACCTTCCTATTTTGCATACATTATGGAACCACCAAAGTTAAGTTCATGTAAAGTGCAATTCAGCATAAAATGAAGCAGGGCTGAAAAACTGCTGCTACGCTGTTCGAAACCTTCAAACCAGCTCTTTTCTTCCCTGTGTAACTCTGTGTTTATGTGTCATTTAACACGTGTTAACAGAGCTGCGGGGCTTTGTTTGTTAGATTTTTGCAGGCCGATTAACTCCCATGTTATTACAGTATCATGTCTGTTGTTCCTCGAAGAGTGTTAGCCTTGAAATCATGACTCAAACGAGCTCTAGCTTGCTTGCATGTGCACATCAGGCTTTATTCAACACCTACACATGCTTAGAGTGCACAGGCAAAGTGGTATCATCTCCTCTCCCTTTCTCTCTTTGCCTTTCTTTTAATTCCTCTCCTCTCCTCTCCTCTCCTCTCCTCTCCTCTCCTCTCCTCCCCTCTCCTCTCCTCTCCTCCCCTCTCCTCTCCTCTCCTCTCCTCTCCTCTCCTCTCCTCTCCTCCCCCTCCCTCTCCCTCTCTCCTCCTCCCTCTCCTCTCCCTCTCCCCTCTCCTCTCCTCCCTCTCCTCCTCCCTCCCTCTCCTCTCCCTCTCCTCTCCTCCTCTCCTCTCCCCTCCCCCTCCCTCCCCTCTCCTCTCCTCTCCTCTCCTCCCCTCCCCTCTCCTCTCCTCTCCTCCTCCTCCCTCTCTCCCTCTCCTCCCCTCCCCTCCTCCCTCTCCTCTCCTCTCCTCCCCCCTCCCTCCTCTCCCTCTCCTCTCCTCTCCCTCCCCCTCCTCCCCTCTCCTCTCCTCCTCTCCCTCTCCTCTCCCCTCCTCTCCTCTCCTCCCCTCCCCTCTCCTATCCTCTCCTCTCCTCCCCTCTCCTCTCCTCTCCTCTCCTCTCCTCTCCTCTCCCTCCCTCCCTTCCGAACCCATGGTCTGCAGAGGGGAGATTGACACAGCATTTTCAGCCCGGGGTGAATGCGTACACACAAGAGAGTGCTGCATAGACAGGATTATAGTCAGCGAAAGGAGGCAGTGGAAACAACAGGGATGAAAGAATGAATAAGCGATGAAGAAGAAACTAAAAGGAGAAACTAAAAGAGAGGAAGAATGAAGAGAGGAGAAGGAATCACAGACCACATAGATCTAAGGATGTGAGACCTTTGCTCTGGCCAGTGAAAGTTAGACTTTGAGAAGTGAAGAACAAGGAACTCCAGTTACAACCAAGTGACGGAAAACGACAACTAACTTGCAGGGTGAGTATCATTAATGTTCAAATAGCATTTCAGTATCAGGAGATGTACACAATAATATCTTGATGGATTCAGTTTTTAGTTGATGAATAAATTCACGTCACAACTTGGCACTCCATATGACAGACATTAGGCGAGTTTTAGTTTTACCTTCAGACAGTACGCTCTTTCACAGCTATCACAGCAGAATACAGCAGACAGACAAAAGCTCAGGCATCATGGAAACTGCTGTGTCGTGTGTGTGATCTAGGGAACAGTCACACTTCTCTGTCATATACTGTGAATCTCTGGTGGGACTCAAAGGCATCACCTGGAAACATATTAAGGTACAGCAGGTATAAAATGTACTTTGAAGCAATGACGTCGTTGCACACCTGTTGATTTACTTCAAACATGCCAAGAAAGTTTGGCATCTCTTCTTTGTTTTTTTTTAACTTTTGGATTATTTTGTGGGTTAGTGTTGTTTTTGTACATCTTACATAAGTCAGAAATCTCTGCTTCTGCAGCCTTAAAAAGGGAAATGAATGGCCTCATAAAAGAGTAAAGGGAAAGAGGGAACACGGATCATATAAACGATCAGCTCGTGGCTTGGATCAATACAAAAATGAAATTTTTTTTTGACAACCTTTAATAAAACATTTTATTCGCAAAAAAAACAAAGCACCTCATACATAAGTCTATCACAGGAGACCACGTGATCTTTTTAGTTTGTATATTTAAGAATTTCATTGTCGAGGAGAACGTTATTGATCTCTCTCTACGTCACTCTGAACTAATCTTGTCTTTTATTCAAACAGCCTTAATGGCCTTTTCAGGACCACTCAGCATCGACCACTGTTAAGATAAATAAATAAATACAGAATGAGACACTGAGACATTTCACCCCAAAAACTGACCTGTCATACTTTGAGAAACCAGCAGCTATACTGTGTATCTACTAGGTAATAGGTATGATATTGGCTGAGTGTAGACATTCAATAGACGACATAGTGAGCTGCTGCTGCTGCTGATGATGATGATGATGATGATGATGATAACCTATAAGTGTGGTTGCCTTTTTTTTTGTCTGTGTGTCCAGTAAACACACATTCAGGGTCACAGTCAGATCATTCAGCTTTGCTGATGGGAATATAGACCGAAATTACTGATGATTAAAGTAACTGAAGTCTTTCACCTTAAAATAAAATGCAAATAAATGGTAATGTTCACACATTTAGCTTAAAGTGTCATAGATGTTTCCTAATTTACAGTTGGACATATTGATATATCACAGGAACTGGAAATATAATATGTTTTGCAAAGTTGGAGAAAAAAATGTGAAATGAGGCCAACACGGAGGTTGTCTGGTATGTGATGGTAGCGTGGGAATAATTCTTTGCACTGGCTTCTCTGTGGGTTGGCTCGTGACAAGCAGAGGTGAAAACAGGAGGTATGTGTTACTTAGTGTTCACAGTTTTCACACTTTATGAGCTAGTTTTACAAAGGAAAAATAAGACAGAAATGCAGTGAACCTGCTCAGTGGAATGACTCACAACAGTCATCCACAGCCCCAGTATCCTAGAGCAAGAAATGCTTTAGTGAGACAGACTCAACTGGACTATTCCGTTAATAGACTGCATTTATGTAAAAAGGTTATTCTGTAGTTTGAAATTATCATCTTGACAATCAGATTTGAGAAAAAAAAATGTTCAGGTTACATAATTTGACTTAGAATGCATCAGGTAATTCCATACAAACCTGTTATAGATAGAAAGGCTGATTTCTTCCTTTCAATGACCAGTTATGGTTATGACCAGTTTAACATGAGAAATGACTCAGAACAATTTACATAATTGCTCTAGATGACATGTTTGTCAGGCTATAACGTTCTGGTAGTCACACACTGGATGTATATTTTTTTTGTGGTCGATGTAATAGTGTGTCTCATGAGGGGCGGTTACAAGGCTTTAGGGCAAGTGGACACTGCATCTTAATTCTCCCCCCCCACACACACACACACACACACACACACACACACACCCCACACTCCCACCCATCCTGCTTGTCTTTGTCTTTCTCCCTGTGCCTCTTTTGGGATTAACAGTCATGAAATCTCCGGGAAGTAGGCTAGTGACTCCACCTGTCTTATTTCAGTGCCACAGATTATGACCGACTATTAATCTGTGAAATTATGAGATTATGGAGGAGTTAGTGATGCAGAGATACATTGGTGTGGCACAAAATTCTGGGCCCTGTAGAAAGTCATTCTCTATGGGCCCCTCTCCGCATCCACAGCTATTCATTCTAGCATCTTTTTGGGCCCTCGCCACACGCCCGGGTACTCAGTAAATCTGTAAAGTGTCCTGAGATAACGTCTGTTATGATTTGACTCTACAAATAAAATTGAACTGAATTGAATTTACAGTAAATAAAAGGACAGAAAATGTCTTCCTCTATATTATTTTCTACTTCTCTTTACATCCCCAACCCAAAAACCCAAATACTAAAATCTGGATTACCAAACAGAAAGGTCGCACAGAATTCCGTGAAATGATCACGAACTGTAAACGGCGCATTATGTGGTGGTGGCACGGAAATGGGTGAAAATTCCGTGTGGCCACCACGGAAAACAATGCCAATGTAAAGTCAATGAGAAGATGGCGTAGCATTAAGAGTGACTATGACAGCGAGTACTATGTAAGGTCGAAATTCTGCATAAGGAGGTTGGTTGGGGTGGCGGTGGATGGGTCAAACACAGGACTTTCACCCAGGAGACCAGGGTTCGTGTCCTGCATGTCAAGTTTCCTAAAGTCACTTTCTTCTTTTCCGTCCCGTTCTTCTCGCGTGTCACGGAACCGTAAGCCCACCCACGACCTTTTCCTTAACTTAAGGGGCCGTGTTTATTTAACGGAATTCTTCCGTGGGCCATTCACGGAATGTTTTGCGATTCCGTGAAACTGCCACAGATTTTGAGTTAAGGGGCCGTGTTCATTTCACGGAATTCTGTGAGATCAGGGTGAAAATAAAACATTACAGAAATGTAAACTGTGTTAAAATATGTGATTTCTGTGTTAAAATATGTGTCCTCTTGCTCTCAGTGGAGTGTTCTTGGGCAAATAATTAGGAAGATAAGTAGCCTCAATCAAAACCAAAAAGGTTTTTAAAAATGCTTTTTTTTTCTAGACCACAGATTTCTCTCTTCCTCATTTACGTTGTCACTCAGTAATATGTTTCTATATATATATATATATATATATCTTTATTTCAAGGACAAATGCTATTGTTTGTACAGAGATTGTATCTTTTGTCACTCAGTAATATGGATCAGAAAAGTATCCACTAAGAGTAACCTCTTGCACCTAATTTAGAATCTACTTAAAATCAAATGTAGACGTTGCATTGCTGCCCCCTAACACTCTTTGCCTCGTCCCATCTCTCCCTCACTCTCTGACTCATGTTATAAGAGCACTTAATACTGTATACTCGCCCCCCTTTCACCACCGTGTCTCTGGTGACTCTCTCCACTGTCCGTCCCCCAAATGCCACAGGAGACGTGTTTCTATGGAAACTGCCTTTAGTGAAAGTACCCAGTTTTACCTGGTGAGTGACCATTAACTGGTTTGTTTTGTGTGTGTGTCTGATCTCTGTTGCAACACATCAGTACCTGCGCTCGGCCTCTCTCGGCCTCCTGTTCATTACAGCTTTAAAAGGCTTCGCACCAAAAAGGGAGAGACGCCATTGATGATGGATTGTTGGTTGCATCTTCTTTTTATAGCTACAGCTCGGAGGTGGGGGGCAACAGCTGCTGTTGTTGGGAACACCTATTTGGCAACAGACCATGCACTACACACGAAAATAAAATCCTCACATACAGTATAGATAGAGATATGTACAGTATGTGTGAGTGTCATCACAAAGAAACAGAGATAGATCTTCTGCTCCTGATTATGTTCAGTGATTTTAAATTGAGTGCATTAGTTTCTTTAAAATGCATTTATTAAAGGTCCCATGGCATGGAAATTTCACTTTATGAGGTTTTTTAATATTAATATGAGTTCCCCCAGCCTGCCTATGGTCCCCCAGTGGCTAGAAATGGTGATAGGTGTAAACCGAGCCCTGGGTATCCTGCTCTGCCTTTGAGAAAATGAAAGCTCAGATGGGCCGATCTGGAATCTTCCCTTTATGACATCATAAGGGGAAAGGTTACCTCCCCTTTCTCTGCTTTGCCCGCTCAGAGAATTTGGCCCGCCCATGAGAAAGAGAGAGAGACATCATGGCTTGTAAACAAGCAAAGTATGGTAGTTGGTCAAGGCCACACCCCCACCCTCCACCTTGCCCCCCCTCTCCTCCTCAATAGCATTTAAAGCTACAGACACAGAAATGGCACATCCTAAGGAAAGCTCATTGTGGGACTGGCTCTAGTGGCTGTAATTCTGCACCAAGGCTGAATTTCGGGAAAGAGACTTCAGATACAGTATTAGGGGACCACTAAGGCCTATATAAAAGATACTTCAGATACAGTATTAGGGGACCACTAAGGCCTATATAAAAGATACTTCAGATACAGTATTAGGGGACCACTAAGGTCTATATAAAAGAGACTTCAGATACAGTATTAGGGGACCACTAAGGCCTATATAAAAGAGACTTCAGATACAGTATTAGGGGACCACTAAGGTCTATATAAAAGAGACTTCAGATACAGTATTAGGGGACCACTAAGGCCTATATAAAAGAGACTTCAGATACAGTATTAGGGGACCACTAAGGTCTATATAAAAGAGACTTCAGATACAGTATTAGGGGGACCACTAAGGTCTATATAAAAGAGACTTCAGATACAGTATTAGGGGACCACTGAGGCCTCTATAAAAGATACTTCAGATACAGTATTTGGGGACCACTGAGGCCTCTATAAAAGAGACTTCAGATACAGTATTAGGGGACCACTAAGGCCTATATAAAAGAGACTTCAGATACAGTATTAGGGGACCACTGAGGCCTATATAAAAGAGACTTCAGATACAGTATTAGGGGGACCACTGAGGCCTATATAAAAGAGACTTCAGATACAGTATTAGGGGGACCACTAAGGTCTATATAAAAGAGACTTCAGATACAGTATTAGGGGACCACTAAGGCCTATATAAAAGAGACTTCAGATACAGTATTAGGGGACCACTAAGGCCTATATAAAAGAGACTTCAGATACAGTATTAGGGGACCACTGAGGCCTATATAAAAGAGACTTCAGATACAGTATTAGGGGACCACTAAGGTCTATATAAAAGAGACTTCAGATACAGTATTAGGGGACCACTAAGGTCTATATAAAAGAGACTTCAGATACAGTATTAGGGGACCACTAAGGCCTATATAAAAGAGACTTCAGATACAGTATTAGGGGACCACTAAGGCCTATATAAAAGAGACTTCAGATACAGTATTAGGGGACCACTAAGGTCTATATAAAAGAGACTTCAGATACAGTATTAGGGGACCACTAAGGTCTATATAAAAGAGACTTCAGATACAGTATTAGGTGACCACTGAGGCCTATATAAAAGCATCCAAAAAGCAGCATTTCATAGGACCTTTAAATAGCCTACAGAAATGTAAAAAAAACAAAACAGCTACTACTTCAGCCAGAAGGTATTATGATGGAAGATTATGTGACAGGATTTTTTTCTTCGTGTTTCTGGACAGTTTTATGTAATAAGAAGAAAAAAAACCTTTAAGCTGTACTCATGTCATTTAAGACTCAAAATCGTTGAGAAAAGTTGAGTTTCTACTCTGTCAACTATTTTTCTAGGTATTTAGGCCAATAAGGTTTAATTTATTTTCCAAACTATCCCAAATTTGAAACCACAAAAACCTGACCTAAATCTGGTTTAAATGTATTCCATAAAAAGAAAAGTAAGAACATGTCATAGATAAGTTTAATTAAAGGTGGCTTTAAGCTCCAGTGAACCTTTTTGACAGCAAACAATTTTGCTGAAATCTGGGAACGTTTACTTTGTATGTTTTGATGTAATGGCTGAGTTGCTGTCATAAAAATTACAAGTGAACACAACATGGATTTCATCTAAAATGTTCTTTGAAAAGCAAAGGCATTTACATAAAGAAACTCACATGATTCAAATGATCCCAACTCTGTTGGTGCTCAACAATTCTCCAACTTAATGTTAACACCACACATATTGTTCCAACCACTTTAATTTTAAGCCACATTGATTAACACAGTGTGCAGATATAGTTCCTTTCTTTTGTAACATGAATGTATTTATCTGGGAAATTGTGTATTTTGAGGTTTGGATAGTCTCATCAGAACCCCAACTTCTGATTTATGTGAAAGACCTAAACTGCTGAAGTGGAGCTGCTCAGGTTGAGTGGCTCCCGCTGAACATCTAAATGAGTTTGAATGTGATGCTCAATTTCATTCTGAATCTTTAAACACTATATTTTATGAGATATAGAGACAGAAACAAAACTGTCAACAAGCAGTGTTGGAGAGGTGGGGAGTTTGTGCACATGATGCTTAATTATTTGGGGCATTTTTTAGGCTTTTATTGACAGGACAGCTTAAGACAGGAAAGGGGAAAGAGAGGGCGAATGACATGCAGCTAAGAGCCGCAGGTCGGAGCTGAACTCATTGCTGCTGCTGTAAGGACTGAGCCTTGGTACATGGGGCGCACGCTCAACCCGGTGAGCTACCCAGGCGCTCCATGCTTAATATTTGGTTTAAGCTTAATAGACTGATTTACAGCATGTTGCTTAAAGGCGCAGTAAGCAATTCACCACAAAGATTGTTGATATTTGAACTCAACTGCCAAACAAATACAACCCTCCCTTCAGAAACTCCGCCCCCCAGATTCACGGACAGATAACCAGGCTACTGGTCGGCCGGCACATTCACATGCTGCCTCCCCCCCCCCCCCCCCCCGCCTACCATCAACTGTCGCCGCCTGTTGCCGATTGGCTGGAAAAGTGTTTTGTGGCTCGTGCACTCCTTTCTGTTTGTTTTCCATTTACACAGCCAGGGCTGTGTATTGACTGTAAATATTAATATTATATTATTAATAGTCTATGGTATTAACACCGTTTTTCAGCGCATACAGTAATACACAATAGAGAGCTTGGTAACCGTGACGAGATATATGCTGAATTTGACAGAAGTGTTTTTCTGATTAACATAACTTACTATTCCTTTAACTTTGTAACCAGGGTAAACACTTTATATATAATTACACATACAACATTACAACTCTGTTCTTAAAGCAACACTAAAGCACTTTTCCCACTTCGGTCCCCCTACAGGTTGGAAGCGGAATTGTCCATTACATTACATTATGCAAGTTTGCCAGATCAGGTAGCGGATCTGTAGTTCGAATGAGACATAATGAGACATTACGACAGCGGTAATGGACAATTCAACCTGTAGGGGGACCGAAGCGGGAAAAGTGCTTTAGTGTTGCTTTAAGAGCAGGGCCACAGAAACTGTTCCTCAAGACATTCTGCAGAATCAAATCAAGATTAGGTGTCAACCCACATCTTCTCTCTAAAACAATACACACAAACCAGAGTAAAAACACAGGCCCAAACAAACATACGAAGAGATGACAATGGGTTTTAAAAAAAGTTAAAGAAAGGTTGCCTCCCCTCAATCAAACAGCTCTGTACTTTTTTTAGATAAACCCCACGTTTGAGCAAGTGACACGTAGCGTGTGCTGTAATCTGATAATTGTGATTTTACATGAACTGATACAAGCGGATTCTGTTATTCGCTGTCTCTCCTACAGTGGTCTTCTTAGCGGCCCAAGCATCTCCATGGCGGAGACCTAATCTTTGGGACCAGGACAGAGTCTGGCCTCCCATCCAGGCCCCATACCAGAAATCCTTGGCGTCATGGGAACAAGTAGGTCCAACAGGTGAGGGATTTAATCCGCAGCTGTCTATCTAGGACTAATTGTGCTATTAATTCTTCATTTTATTTAGTGGTCTTTGAAATTCAGCAATTCTGTGTTACTATTCCTTTGCCACCTAGATCATTTTGTATTCCTGAAGTCAGTGTAACATCTGATTGAGTCCCGAATGACAAAGAAATGAGAAATAAAGGTGTCAAAGTGCTAATTCACAGCACGATTTTTCCCTGACTGTATTTTATGTTTAATATTACTACAAATTGATTCATATGAATTATCCTGGAGAATGCTTTTGTTTTAAACAATGGTTCTGGTTCTTAATGTCTTTTAATTTATTTTGTTATATCTATTAATCCATTGAATTTGTGTGGGAGTTACCGTGTCAAAGGGCATCACAACAGCCTTGTGATGACTCCGCTTTGCTTAACAATGTTTTTATAAATGTTTCATTGCTTACAGAAACATTTGATCCTTTTGTAACATTGTCTTGTGCTAAAGTCTTAATATACCCGGTAAAAATGGGTTTGCAGATTTGGCGAGCTAGTCGGGGTGAGTCAGGCCTGGCTCAGGGATATTTACAGCAAGCTCATCCTTAGAAAGGCCAAAGCCGTCCTACACTGTCCTGATAAAGTAACACAATTTGTGGACTAATGACAATGGACTAACGGATTGATTTGTTGTTAAAAGGAGCAACATTTCCCCTCAGGTCTCTCATTATCAGTGAATAATTATGTATATATATTACGTATATATAATTAGTAACATAAATGTCGGCCCTTCTCAAAATGGGTTGTCTGACAGACACTGACTCAGATCAGATAATCCTGTAATGTGTGATGACAGCAATCCTGCTCACATTGCTAAACTGAACTCACCTTCCCAGCTGGTAATCCTGCATGTAAAGGAGAGAGACTGGTTACTGTATGTTAGTCAATACACTCAGGTGACCAGGAGTTTGGTCAGTTTGAGTAGATTGTTTGGGAGTTAAATAGTTCTTTTATCACTGTATTCACTGATGAGTTTCCCTTTAAACTGCCCTATTTGATACTGCTGCCATCTCTTGTATCCCCAACGAGTCAGGTATTATTTTCCTATCACTGTTTATTGCCAGATTTCCACTGCATGGTCTGGCAAGCCTCAACTCAGCTTTTTTTGGTTTTCCATTAGCAAAAGTTGTGGATAGTAGCTGGTAGTCTTTTTGGTAAGACCTTGGTCGAGGTTCCATTTTTACATAGCCAAAATATAGTCAATAGCGACAGCAATTTTTTATTCACTTGACCTAGAGTTAAAAAATGGCAGCCTGCAATACTTCGCTGTACAGTTGGTACCCATGGATCAATAAGATAACTGGCTCTATAAACTGTCTTCCTGCTCTTTGTTCCTGCTCTCCTGTTCATATTGTGCACATTACAGTTTGAATGCTATGGATTTTTTAGCAGTTTTAACACCAACCTGTTTTCTGTTTATGCGTTTACACACTTTACATAACCACATCCATATCTAAATGCATTTGTTTTAATTAGTGCTGTCAGTTAAACACGTTATTAACGGCGTTAACGCAAACCCATTTTAACGGCGTCAATTTTTTCAACGCTCTTTTTGGCTTAGCAAATTTTTTAGTTTTTTTCACATGCTGTTGCAACAACTAGTAACGTTAGAAAAACTACAACACCACATCGGATCTAGCTAGACTGGAAACAAAACAACAGGCACACACTTGTTTGGGCTTGCGAGCCGGCCAAAGAGTAGTAGGCTAACGTTACGTTTTGAGTGAATGGCGAGCTCGAGACGCCGAAATGGATGCCAATAAGATTCTGAATGGAAAGTTTACTTTTAAAAAGTTGTCGAGGGGGACAGTAGTTTTCACGCATACACAGCCTGTACGACACGGAGAAAGCAGCCACACTGGAACAGCTGCAAACGCTGTCTCATTAACCGGTGATCACTGGACGTCAGTGAGTAATCAAAATGATTTACAAGTTACTGCACACTATATTGACTATGTATATCAGCATACGGTTTTAGGACTGTGTTGTTTGTATCGTTTTTTTGACTGTTTTTGTCATTTGGGACATCGTCCACCCACTTTTCTGTCCAGGAGAATTGTTACATTCCTTATTAGAAAAACGTAAAGGTTACAAATGTCCTGCTGTGGCATCTGGTTTTTGGACCATTTTGTTTGTACTGTATAAGCAAAGTGTTTAGTGTTACATCTCAGTTAGGTTAGGTACTTAGTAGGAATTGTGCAATAATGACAGATTTCACACATTTCTTTTGTTTACAGTAAATAAATAATAAATAATTACAAATCTTAAAGTCAAGTTCATAAAGTAACTTTCCTTGCATTCATTTGATTCCCAATCAAGATACACTGGTAAGAATTGCTTTCCATTATTAATATGTACTTTAAAACAGTTCTGAAATACAAAATAATACAATTTTATTCATGTGATGAAACATGCAATTAATCGCGATTATAAAAAATGAATCGTTTGACAGCCCTAGTTTTAATCTAATGTCACCAACGTTTTGAATCCCAATCTCCCCCTCTCTGTTGGCCTGACAGGTATGACATTGTGTCAGGCGTTTTACCAGAAGAGGAACGCCAGAAGATCTCTAGCTTAGTACTCCCTAACGGCCACAATTCCCTCAACTTCCGATTGCCCTCGGCCTGCGACGCAGAGACGGAAGACAGCAGGAGGAGTTCAGGAGCCTCTGCTGCCGTGCCCAACACGAGGGGACAAAGAATGATGAACAACTACAACGGAAAGATTCTGACAAGGAGCTCCAACCAAATACGGAGCCGGTTTGTAAAGAAAAATGGACAATGTAATGTTGTGTTCACCAACATGGAAAAAAAGAGGCAACGCTACCTCGCTGACATCTTCACCACCTGCGTGGACACCCGCTGGAGATACCTGCTGCTTCTATTCTGCGCCAGCTTCCTGGTCTCGTGGCTTTTCTTTGGCATTATCTTTTACAGTGTCTCCCTGGTACATGGGGACTTTGAGGAGCAACCGACGGTGAAGGGTGATGGGCTGGCGGTGGCGGGGTTGCATGGACCCACCTCTGGACACACATCTGGAGAGCAGACACAAAGACTGCCCTGCATACTTCATGTTCGTGGCTTCGTTGGGGCACTCCTGTTCTCCATGGAGACCCAGACCACCATTGGTTATGGCTGGCGCTGCGTTACCGAGGAGTGCCCTGTCACTGTGATAACAGTGGTCATCCAGTCCATTGTGGGCTGCATCATTGACTCTTTCATGATTGGCACCATCATGGCCAAGATGGCCCGGCCAAAGAAGAGGAATCAGACCCTGTTGTTCTCTAAAAATGCTGTCATCACCCTGCGTGATGGCAAGCTGTGCCTCATGTGGAGGGTGGGCAACCTGCGGAAGAGCCACATCGTGGAGGCTCATGTCCGTGCACAGCTCATACGTTCATATGTCACAGCTGAGGGGGAGTTCATCCCCTTGGAGCAGATGGACCTCAATGTGGGCTATGATGAGGGCACAGATAGGCTGTTTCTAGTATCCCCGCTTGTTATAATCCATGAGATAGATAAAGATAGTCCCTTGTATACTTTAAGCAGAGCTGATCTGGAGACGGATGACTTTGAGATTGTCGTGATCTTGGAGGGGATGGTGGAGGCCACGGCCATGACCACCCAGTTCCGTAGCTCCTACCTTGCCAGAGAGGTCTTCTGGGGTTACAGGTTTGAGCCTGTAATCTATGAGGACCGGGACTGCTACAAGGTAGACTATTCTCGTTTCCACAAGATCTGTGAGGTGCCGTCGATGCCCCTCCTCAGCGCCAAAGAGCTTGACGAGGCCGCAAGCCGGGCCTCTTCTGCAGCTTCTGCCGCTTCTCCGGTCTCTGCATATAGATCCACACAAGACTTGATTCCCAGGTCACTGAGCGCCTTTTGTTATGAGAACGAGTTGGCGTTGAGCTGTGGGGAGGACGAGGATGACATCTTCGATTCCCAGATTGGGGGGAAGGAGAGAGCAGAGGAGAGGAGGACTTCTGTAGATTTCCCAATTATGTTCCAGGACGATGCGACCATGACATCAGGCAGTCACAGCGTCATGTGTGTTCTAGACATGGACAATAACCAGATGGAGTTTGACATCCTACAGACTACCATCCCTCTTGATCCAGTGACCTATAAGAATGAGCAAGAGATCTAAAGCTTGTCACGTGTCCTTTTTTTTTTTTTTTTTGACCAAACCCAAATCCTTTCAACCCGAAGAGGGATTGCTTGGTGATGTGTTCAATTTTGGATTGCATGTACAGAAATGTAAACCCCTTTTGCCTTGCCAGTGATGTTTTACATGTATAATTGTTTTTTGTCTTCTTCTCATTGAGATTAGAAATTACGAAACAGATTACACATTCCTAAATAACTTCACTCCGACTGATTCTGCTGAGGACACAGAACCTCTGAACACGCTGACGGGATTTATTATGATTTCATAACCAAAGGAATGCACATGTTTCAGACTGAACGTACATGTTGCATAGTTAAAAGATTTACTTTATTTAACATTTCATTTGTTCTGTGAATGTAAACAAGATATTTTATGAAAATAATCGCAGTTTTGATGTAATTCTCTTCCTTTTCGAAGATAACTGATCTCAATTTTTAAGATGCACTGTTTTATCAAAAAGTGGTCAATTTACGCTTGATAATCTTTATGTTGTTCGTGGGTTTCAATGGGCATTATATCTGCAATACTTCCCTGCTAATTCAGCTATATGCACATTTGTGAAACTACCTGTTTTGTTAAATCCTTTCCTGTAAATCTAGAAAAAACTGTATTTATGCAAATTATAAGTTTGTTATAAACTACTGTTGTGGTTTTTGCTGTGCAGTACTCCCAGGAGCATCCCAAGTGCAATCACAAAGTGTATAGCAGAACAAGTATTATTTCTGAATTTGATTAAGACTCCTAAGGACAATAACTTCTAAAACATATCTTGATTTATTGCGATATAGGAAAACAGCACTGTATTTTAAATCTTATGTTAAAAACAAATTTTTTCTTCTGAGTTTTAAGGGAATCGAATGAAAACTGAACAAAAGTTAACTTGGTAGTAACCAAGACTTTTATTACTGTAGAGCAGCTGATTCCCAACCAGGGGTACGTGTACAGTTTTCAGGGAGTACATGGAAAGATTTTAGAGTAGCTCAACTAATCAAAAATAACAAAAAAAATTAGAAATTAGGATTTGATTGGAAGAATATATCCGTATATTACCATGAAGTCAACTGTAACACCTGAACACTACATGTTGCAGTTATGTAAGAGTGTAAAAGTAAGATAATAAGCAAGTTTTACACAGGTAGCTAAAAGTAATGAATACAAAATAACTAGTTAAAAGTAATGACTAAACAGTTCGAATTTTATGCAAAATAATACAGAAAGGGTTAAAATATAATAATTATTATTATATTATAATAATATAAGTAGTAGTAGCCTAGAAGGCTTGTAGTAGTGTGATTGCTGACCAAACCAACCTTAATATTGACAGTTCCCTTCTATGAAATAATTAATAATATCCACTTTTATATAATGAGTAGTGTTAAACATTTGGAACACATTGTGAATTGTAGACAGGATATGCAAGTTCATCTGACAGAGCTGTGGAGGGATTATAGGTAGGCTATTAAAAACAAGTCTAACTAATATTACTCTATTAGTGTTATTATTATAAAGCAAAGTAGACCTTTTGTTTACTTTATGGACTTTTTTCTTGGTTTGTTTCTTGCGGAGGCTGCAGCCGGTGATAGCAGAAACTATATTGGTGGCTTTAATTCATGTTTGTGCTATTGTTGCTCGCCAAAGGTTCTGGAGTAGGAAAGTAAAACACAGAGCGCCTCTGATTTATCATTTGGAAACTGGAGTGCATGAAGCCTAAGTTTGTCTTTGATAGAAAGGCGTGATACCACTGTAAAACACAACAGGAAACAAATAGATGAATGCTGAGGAGTACAGGCCAGGGTCTGGAAATGTGCAATAAGTCACTGGGACAGTAGAGATAAAGTCAAGTGTAACTGCATGGCAGGTTAATAGCGGTGAAGCCTCCTTTTTTCCTATACAAGAAGACGCACATGGTACCTGCAATTAAACTTAATTTAATCAAATGTGGAACATTTCTCAATTGTGCTACTTAAACCTACATTGTGTCATTTTTTGAGTTGATTCTTAGCAAAAACCCCTTTGGTCTTTCGCAAATATGTACTCATTCATGTGTAATTACTTCCACCAACTAATCAAAGTATTCTCGTAGAATCTGACATTCAGAATCATTCAGAATACATACGAGCGACTCGCTCGAATGACGGCAACCATGTAGCGCCTCCATCTTTAAAATACATTAGCCCATGAGGGACATACCTCGGCATTTCACCCTCTTACACCTATTGGCACCGTGATGAATGCCAGGGGGAGATTACTTGCCAGGGAAGTGAAAAAGATTAAAACGACAACGTGACAAGACCAAAGTTAATATTGGAGTGGCTAGAACAGCTGCGTGTAAAACGATGGAGATACTAGGAGCTAATTTTGGGTTCGGCCACCGTAGGAGGAAGAGCTAGAAAGTAATATTCAGTTGGTTGTCATATACAATGTCAACCCTAAATGGGAGAAATTCTTACACAATGTAGGTTTAAGCATCTGAAACCAACAAATGTTTCAATACCTTTGGGCCATTATGTGGCCAGCAACTATTAGAATGTGAATGTATTTTTCCCTGTCACCTTTAGATAGAGTCTCACAGCTTTCAGAACAGTCTACCTGCTGCACCTGATGATACCGCAACTGCATTTTTATAATCTAATTTTAGGTTATTTATAATGCAATAACTATAAAATTGCTTGAGATCAACCCATGTATACTCAAAAGATCTTTCTGCAGTGTTAGTTTGAGTGCAGGAAAACAGTAAACTGTAAATGCTATTTTGTGTAACAGACATCATACTTTGTTTCTTTTGCCTGCCGCTTTGTATAAATCTAATGAGAAACATGCACTAACCAAACTATTGTCCTAATTGAAATAAGCTGAGAAGAATGTCAAGTAAAAAGCACTTTATTCATCCTTGTATATTTTTGATGTTTCAAATAAATATTTATATATTTCTGGTTCTTGCTCCTTTTGGAGTCCTGGTAAAAGATGCATAACATGCCAGTCCACAGACTGAACCTTTGAAGAAAACTGTCTCTTTTCTAATGCAGCTATGAAACTCCAGACCCACTAGATGCCTCTGCAGCCATTTCTATCATCAGAGAGCTTTAGCACAAAACTGAACCGTATGTTCCCTCTAGTGGTGTACCGTAGATGCTGCAGAGAAGTTCAACCCTGGATCATGAAGAATTCAAGAATGTTTTGAGAAAAAGACAATAAGATGATAATGAATACCCTATAGAGCAAAAGTCAAATTAGTTTTGACCTCCACTGGTTGTGTGTATTAGTAGCACAGCTAAAAAAACATTGTGAATTTTCTGGAAAGGTTTGGCAGTGTGAGGAGGAAGTGCATCGAAGTGGCAGTGACATCTCAGAAAAGACAACACAATGGCGAATACTTAATTCTCAATAAATACTGCATATATCTGACGATGCACTGATCTGATATATTATTTTTAAAGTGGCTTAAATCTGAAGATACTGTCTCGTTTACTTCTGGTCAAGTCGTGGAAAAGTGCCTCTCTTGACACGGAGACGCCGATGCATGCTTTTGTCACCAGTCGCATTGACTACTGTAATGCCCTGCTTTCTGGTCTCCCCAAAAACAGTATCTCCCCTCTCCAACTGTTACAGAACTCAGCCGCTCGTGTGATGACGAGGACCAGAAGGCAGGCACACATTACGCCGGTTTTAAAATCACTGCATTGGCTCCCCGTGTGTTTCAGGATCGATGTAAGGTTCTTTTACTGGTATTAAATCTCTTAATGGTCTTGGGCCTTCTTATCTTTCTGAACTGCTTTTACCCTATGGACCCTAAGGTCTTCCGGTACTGGCCTTTTGATTATTCCCAAGGTTCGGACAAACACTCACGGAGAGGCGTCGTTCCAGTACTACGCCCCCCCGTCTGTGGAACAGCCTGCCTGAGGCCCTCAGGGCTGCAGAGAATGTTCAGATTTTCAAGACCCATCTTTTTAACTTAGCTTTTCCGTGCTCAGTCACATGTTAGTTTTATTGTGTGTATGAGATGGTGTGTGTGGATGTTGGCGGTGGGTGCGTGTCTGTGGGAGTCTGGGGATGCATTTATATGATGGGGGGTGGGGGGTCAATTGCTTTTAACTGTAAAGCACTTTGTGCTACATTTTACATGTATGAAAAGTGCTCTATAAATAAAGTTTGATTGATTGATTGATTGATATCAGACTATTGGTAATACTGACGATTTTTTATCTTTTTGTGAACTCAGATGATTTAATTTAAAGGTCCAAAGTGTGGGAATTTCTCCCATCTAGCGTTGAGATCATATTTCGCAATCAACTCTCTCGCGCCACGCAGTTCAAAGTACGTGTTACAGCTACGGTAGCCTTCACGCTTTTTTCTGATGACGCCGGTCTCTTGTTCTTTTCAATATCCTTTTTCTGCGTGAAGAAGACTCCTTTTTGCATATATATACGATACCCATTTGCAGCACCTGTGAGTTTATAGCAGTATGTCCTGTATGTCCCTTACCGTCTAACGTATTTCAAGATGGCGCATGTATATGGAACGTCTACCCCAGTTCATGCAAACGCAAATGTAAAATTTCAAGCCAATAGGAATACTTGGAATTGATGGTGGTGGTAAATATTCATGAAAAAGGACAAGTTTGTGAACGGGCAACACAGATTTTGAGAATGAACAGCTAAACACATTACACACTGGACCTTTAAATTTGAAAGAAAATCTAAAAAGTGACAAAAGTAAAACTACAGTATGTGGATATGATGATATGAAGACACCTATGGACTTTAACTCAGAAGGGATTGCCTGAAGAAGATGTTTTTAGTTATAGTGTTACCAGCTGTCTGATTGGTGCAAATTTGGTTGCTGAGACAAACACATCAAACATCCTAACATTGGACTTGTTGACAGGTTGATAAAAAGTATTGGGGGAATTAGGCCATTATGCAGTAATTCCATTGTAAAACTCAGGTGCTGCTTGAAATAAAGAGTCCTGAGGAATTTGACAGGGGGTTTAGTGAGGCTTAACCTCATTGCAGACAGACCCAGGCTCGTTGCAGCTTCTATGAAATGTGCTTTGGTGATCATGCAGCAACATACGGAGCATCTTGTCAGGAATAAGCACACTGCATGTTAACACTGCATGTCCTGATCTCTGACATTGTGAAGATATAAGGACTGCTTTTTGACAGAACAGCTGTGTTTGCTTGGACGGGTACTTTCCTTACAATATGTAAAGTATTTCCATTTTTCAGTAATTATCAATTCCTATCCCATAATTAAATCATTTCTGTCTAGATTTTAATCAAGTTAAAATCATCCTGTGTCAGGCAAATAAGAGACTTCCCCTGTCAGCCCTCATGGTTTGTCCCGTCTTGATCTTTCTTTAATTACATATCCTCCATCCCTGTCTGTCTGTCTGTCAGTCCATCGCTGTTCCCATGCACAAGAACCCCGACAGCAAAAAACAGCCCACACATGATCGGACCTCTGAACCTCTGGGGAACCTGGAGCGGCATTTCTGCCGGTGGAGAAAAAGATGAAAAGAGGGAAATGAGGAGGAAGGGGCAAGCTGCTCAGTGACCATAGGCCTTGAGGCTATCAGCTTTTCATTAGCCAGTCAGTGAGTGAGTGAATGAGTGTGATCGGTGGAATGGTAAAATGGGAGAAGCCATGCTGGGCCACGTCGGCTATTAGGGTGATTTTTGGGGCTCCCACTGACTCTTATTGTGCATTGTCTCCAAAGTGAGCAACCTAGGCTCAACAGTGAACCTTTGTGTGGGACATTTAAATGCCTGTTAGCATGCTAATTATGGGATGTGTGTGTCTGTGTGTGTGCATGCGTGCGTGTGTGTGCTGTGTGTGTGTGTGTGTGTGTGTGTGTGTGTGTGCTGTGTGTGTGTGTCTGTGTGTGTGCATGCGTGCGTGTGTGTGCGTGTGTGTGTGCGCTGTGTGTGTGTGTGTGTGTGTGTGCATGTGTACGTGCGTGCATGCGTGCGTGTGTGCGTTTCTTTTTATTAATTTTGTATTAATCAGCTGCTTCTGATTCTGCTATGCTTGGATCCGTTTCACATTTACTCCGACATTAAAACATTAAGGCTGTCTCACAGTCAGTGCAGAACATTATCCTCACATTTAGCTGTGGAAACCCCCTTCTATTTCAGACATGCCCCTGTTTCATAAGTGACAACTCCTCCTGCAAATTCTTCAGCCATCTTGAGCCTGTGCTTTGTTTTTTCAACTGTCTCCAACAATTACAGATTCCAAAAATATATTTTTTTGGACAAAGAGAGTCATGGGGAGAAGAACGAGGCCGGCACCCTGCTTTTCAAGACTTGGACTGAACAACATGAAAAGCTGTCAAACACGTTACAGTTCATCCAAAGGAATTAGTCGAAACGTGTCTCTGTTATTTTGTCCACCACTGCATTGGATTGCATGATACTACAAAGATGTTTAGCTTACTTTGCTCACTCTGTAGGCTTGAGCCAGGTAGGACTGTGAAACTCACATTGTTCATCTATTATGTTTCGTTATTAAGACAGGATTGCGTATTTTTTTACTTCTTTAAAAAATGAAAGCTGAACTGGGAAGCCATCCAATAAAACACACACACACACACACACACACACACACACACACACACACACACACACACACAGAATTAGGGAACCAGACAAAGGGTCAAGCACTGTTAGAGACTAGTTTGCAAAAACTGTAAGAAGGCGTTTCCATCTTGTCTCTATCTCTTTTACAGTAAGTGTTTAATGTCGATGCAGTTGATTAAGTAAATACTTTTGGCGTCCATGTAGTATGTCGACCAAGCGAATCGATGGGCTCTAATGTAACTTGATGGCGTTTAAATAGAATTATCTTAACTGATCAAGACGGAATACAATTGAACAGACAACACTGAACCGTAACAAGCGTCTGTCGCTGACCACGACAAGGACGGCTTTGTTTGTTGGGCCCGATAACTTGAACCCTTACACTGATGTTATTTCTGATCTGGATGCTCTCGACTGAATGGGAGTAATAGGGTTACAGGTGCTTGTAACGTGTTTGTCAGTAGCAACCTTTTGAATTTATGATCTCTGTACATTTTCTTGCGGTATTGCACAAGATGATTTGTTCTGTTTATCACAAGTGCTGTCTTTGAACTGCTATAGGTCAATAATCTTAACATTTTGCACAATCTTTATGAAGAGATGGTTCTTTGTTTTCCTTCTGCCAGAGATTAATGTTCATTATTGACCGCTTTAAAGGGCAATAACGTTTTTTAATCTTTGACTGACTTGTTATCCACAATATGCGCAATCTTTCTGTGTGTGATCGACTGGTGTTTTCTAGTGTGGACCTAGGCTGTGTGTGTGTGTGTGTGTGTGTGTGTGTGTGTGTGTGTGTGTGTGTGTGTGTGTGTGTGTGTGTGTTTGTCTGTACTCCGTTGAGTATACACATGTATGCAGATTAAGGCAGGGCGATATGACGATATATATCGTCAAAATGATATAAAAATGTCTATAGCATATATTTTTCCTATATTGTTTCTATCGCAATGTTGAAAAACCAGCAGCTGAACTGCGTTACGGCAATATTTATGTCATTTGGGTGAAGCTTTACGTTCATTTTGCACTGAAGTTCTTCATAAAATGAGAAAATACTCAAGTATTTAATTCACACAGGAGTGTACAAAAATGGGCTTTACCATGTGGTTATTTCATATATACTATTTATTTATTAAATTACCAGAAAACATGCTATATCGTGATACATATCGTCATCTAGATATGAAATGACCAATGTCGGGATAGAAGATTTTGGCCATGGCCCTAGCGCATCTGCCTGTATGTTTTAGTTAAGTGCGTGTTTGTTTGCATGTGGACACCCATGTTTTCATCCACATAGTACTTCTGTGTGTGTGTGTGTGTGTGTGTGTATTCGAGCAGCTGTGAACCCTGTGTTTGAACTCTAGCTCACATGGGCAAAGCGAGGGAGGGCCGCAGGGTGAGAAGGCGATGGGAGAGGGGACTGATGTCCGACAAACTCGCAATCTCCCTCTCCCCTTTCATCTCCCTCTCCCAGCATCAAACAACAAACTCTTTCATTCAGGCATCTTTGCGGCCAGCCGCCCCCAGACCCTGGAGGCCCCCACCCGTTCACGCTGCTTAATTCAATGTTCCGAGCAAAACTCATGATTGGAAAGTGACTTTTTCATCCTCCTAGTTTTCCATATCTCCTCCGAAGAAGCATCAGCCCTTTTCCTGTTCTCCCTCTCACACTGAAACAGCTTCTGTCCTGTAAACACAACGGAAGTAAATCCCAGGTCAATCCACTCCCAGATCTGGATAACTACACAGTGACGGTGAAAGGCACTCCCAATGATGATTCAGTGATTGATACAATTAAATGGCAGAACATTACAACGTTACAACACAATCTTTTTTTGAAGGAACATTCTGATGGAAGAAATGAGTTTATCAGCTCATCAAATGGAGTTCATCCATTGAGTGACAAGGACGTGAATGACTCGGATCAGCTCATTTGCACAATGACATAATCGAGCGACAAAAATGACCTTCAGTTCCTTTAGTGCAAAATTAACTCAAAATTGAATTAATTCCAACTGTCTACAAACGGGATGCCAACCAGATGTATGCAACCAAACAACAAAACAAAAGGATGTTTCTAATGCACTTGTACAACCCATCAGAGAGGCTGTCTGAAAACAACATGATGATTATATCTATACTATGAACTTTCACATTATATAGACAAAGTATCAACACTGTCCAAGAAACACAACAAAACGAAGCACAAACCATGTGAAAAAGACACAGTGCTTACTGCAGCAACTTCATTGCACAGTACAGTATTTTTCTCCTTCTTCAATAATTAATAACAGCGTGATACAAGCATAACAGGAACCATTATCAAATCATGGGGCTGACGATGAACAGCAATGACCAAAGCTGGCAATTTGTGTACTTTTCTGAGAAAGTTCTTCCATGAAAGAAATCTTGATTGAATCACACTGTATATAAAACCATATTTATTTTTTATATGTATATAGTGTCGCAGAACTGTGCACCTTACCCCCCATTTTTTGCACTACTTATTTTATTTCATGTTGTATATTTATTTTACATATATATTGGCACTGGAAAAGGAGTTGCTTTTAATCTCATTGTACATGTTTATAGTGACAATAAAAGGCATTCTATTATATTCTTGATTTGCAAAAGATTGTACAGTAAATAGGCCGTTTACACTCATTTGTGTCTCTTTTTTAGAGAGGTGTTGTCGCTTAGCTCGTAACTTTGTTTGTAATTGATCTTGTATAGCTCTTTTTCACTTCTAGTCTTATATTAATTGTATGTACCTATTATTTTATTATTTTCTTTTTATTTCTCTATTTAGCTGTACTTATTTCTGTCTTTGTGTTGCTGTAACACCTGAGTTCCCCCTCTGGGGATCAATACAAGCTTATCTTATTTTAATACAAGATATGAGATAAGATTGTACTGAGAGGTGTTTATTTGTCCGCCCTTTTAATTTAAATGAGGGTAGACTCAATATTAGCTTCTCCTCATTGCCAATCTTTAAAGGTCCAGTGTGTAATGTGTTTAGTTGTTCATTCTCAAAATCTGTGTTGCCCGTTCACAAACTTGTTCTTTTTCATGAATATTTACCACCACCATCAATTCCAAGTATTCCTATTGGCTTGAAATTTTACATTTTCATTTGCATGAACTGGGGTAGATGCTCCATATTCATGTGCCATCTTGAAATACGTCAGCCATGCTAATGCTGCTAATGCTGCTAATGGGTATCGTAGCTTCCTGGAGGACCATGGAGGACCACACGTGATCAAAATCCAAATTTCAGGAACAGGAGTCTTCTTCTTCTTCGCCCAGAAAAAGAAAAAGGAGATTGAAAAGAGCAAGAGACCGGCTTTTTGAAGCGTGAAGGCTACCGTAGCTGTAACACGTACTTTGAACTGCGTGGCGCGAGAGAGTTGATTGCGATATATGATCTCAACGCTAGATGGGAGAAATTCCTACACATTGGACCTTTAAGTGTGCTATGACAACAATCTATTACAAGTGTCTTACTCTTACTTGAGAGTAAAATTGATCTAATCCAGGCAGTCCTTCTGCTACAGTTAAATATTTAACCTCTGGTTGAAAGTAAACATAGTAATCGCACACTGTGGAGGTGCTCCATTACAAGTCCTGCATTTCCCTTTCAAATGTGGTAAATAAACAGAAATATAAAGAAGCATACACTGGAAGTACACAACTCAAAGCAGTACTAAAATACAATACCTGTAAATGTACATGTACTCAGTTACTTTCCACTACTGTTTGCAAGTATCTCAAACGCATATTGTTGTTCTCAGCTACCAGGATGTCGAGCTAATTTAGATATTTAATGAGAATCTTCTTTGTGTCCAGGGGGAAAAACAGTCTCTGAGAGAATCATTGAAATTGAACATTTTTAGAGAAGCGCATCAATGCAGCGTGATGATGTCCCAAACAGCAACCAGACATGCAGCAGAAACATCCGAACAAAGGACACCCTTGTTCCCAGCTGAATTCTTGAACATCATTTTCTGCATTTTCCTGCAAATGACTCAATCTCCACATCCCTCGCCTCTCATTCCGCCCAATTATCATTTTTCAAGCATGTCCCCTGGTCCTACAGAGATGGGCTTTTTGGGAGTTTCCAAATCTTGGCATGAAGTCTGCTTATATGTGTAGGGATATGTGAGGGCATTTACAGCCGAAACAACACACGTACTATAAACACATTCAAACTACTTGCTAGTTGAAGAGAGGTCGACGGAAATAATGTGATTTTTCTCCGAGAGGGAGACAGGAGGAAGTTGTGAGAGATACAAGGAAGCACTGAGGACTCTCTTTCTCTTATTCTTCCTGAATCCTCCCCTTTTTTTCCCCCCTTTAGCCTTTTGTTGCCGTCACAGCTGCAGCAGGGCTCAGCAACCCCACAGCTTTAAGGGTCAGTCTTGGTTGATGCTAAATGGTTTGTCAGTGCATCTGTGATTAAGTGTATTTATATGGGTGTATAAGAAAAGTAATCAATGTACACCTAAATTGATGGCTCCAAAGGCCATGTGTCATTGCATGACAGATGATAGAACACTTTTCATAAACATATAAATGATTTAGCAAACAGGAATCCTGTATATCAGTCGTAATTGTTTAAGCTAACGGCATCTACATAAGCAAGATTTATATTCTACAATGTTAATCCACAAATCTTAACAGTACTCTGTTCTATCATGGTGATTGTGTTTTTTTTTAACTTTAACCCTAACCCTTAATGCAACTGAGATGCATGCAGCCTTTTACTTAATCGCGAAGGGTGACACGCTGTGCAATCTTATGAAAGTCACTTACATATAACCAGTAGGTGATTTGCTATATAGTTTAGAGAATATTATAGATCCAAGATGAAACCGACAGGAGTGCAGGACTCAGAGAAAAAGTCGCAATTACAAATCTGTCTTCTACTTCAGGACAGCGCCATGGATTTATCATTACACAGTTAAGGGCCTTTCTAGTCTATGTCGACGACGTTTCATTTCCTGGGACCGGAGGTCATTTTCGGCCGGATGTCCCTCACCTTCTGCTTTCTTTGTGTTGGTATTCTAAACTCCGGTCAATTCGGGAAACATCCTCCGAGATAGAACCGACAATCAAATTATATTTCTCTTTTTTTGAGTAAAATTCACATCACACACTCGACAGCCATTTTAATTCCAGAGCTCGCCTCCCTACGTGCACATGTTCCACCAAAACAAGTTCCTTCCCGAGGCTATTTTGCAGAGGCACCGTACCTGCGTCCGGCGCTTAGCCAAGGCAATTGTGATTGGCTTAAAGAAATGCCAATGAACCATAGCACGTTTTTCTCCAATCCAGGAATGTTGTGTGGACTAGCCAGCTCTGTGGAGGAAGGTCTGGCAATGGGAGACTAAGGCTTTTCAGACCAATAACGATAACAGCACCGCTGCGCTTTTAAACCTATTATTTCTAATGGCTTGAGTATTTAGTCATAAACCAAAGTATTGGACAAATTGCAAATGTGACCTGATGTTGGTGCTGGATGAAAAGTCAGGGCATCACCAAAATGATAACAATTCCTCCTTAGCAGGAAGAGTAGGAGGGTCATTAGGATTCATCCTCTGAGCAGCATTGATATCTGTACCAAACTGCATGGCAATCCATCCCAGTTGTTAGATATTTTACTTAAAGCCAAAAAGTGTCAACCTGCTGGTGGCGCTAAAGGAAAGGTCTGAGGATCTCCAAAGTTGGTAGGATTAATCCTCTCTGGGGAGCATGAATGTCTAAAAAAAAATGATGGCAATCAATCTGACAGTAAGTTAGTCTCGACCGACTGACAGACTGACACAGCCACGCTGCCAGTATAGCTAAGAACTGCTAGGTGATAGATTAGCAGGTCATCGTTTCTCCCCAAAAAACAATACAAGCCTAGAAACTTATTCATTTAAAATGTACTTTTCCAAAACACTGTAACTCTAATCGTAAACCTAAAAGTTCGATGAACAATAAACGAGCACAAGTTATTAATGTCAAATGCCTCCTGAGAGGGAAAACAGGAAAGCTAAGTTCCCAAAAACAAGTAGAAGGATGACTACAGAATACCAGCAGAGATCAGCCACAGGTAACTAAACTCTTCCACTCGGTCTCACCTGGGACCCTAACTCCAATACCCCCAGCTCCTCCAACCACCACCACGCTTCCCCACACACACACACACCACCTCAACCCCCATATATCAATTTCCTTTAGATGTTCCCCCTCACACAAGTGAAGTAACTAGATTCTTTCCTTTGGCTGGCCAGTGGAGATATGGAGCAGAACGCACAATGGGCTATTCATTAAGGTAGCAACACACACACACACACACACACACACACACACACACACACACACACACACACACACACACACACACACACACACACACACACACACACACACACAAACACGTCTCACCCCCATTCATCCCCACCAGACCAGCACCATCCATCACACACATATTTACCAACCATGGCCTTCTGTAACATACATGCATGCATGTGCAGGCATAGGACACACGTTATGCACACACACACACACACACACACACACACACACACACACACACACACACACACACACACACACACACACACACACACACACACACACACACACACACACAACATCCCACCTCACTCCCCAGCTGCAGTGAAAGCCCTTCCAAGTTCGTGCCAACCTCACACACACACACACACACACACACACATACACACACACACACGCACACACACACCAGTAACTCAGAAAAAGAAAAGGCGAACACAAGAGAATAGGAACTTTGGTGGTATGAGCACAAAGGCAGGATTCACAGACATTCAAGAGGGGGACCTATTTAAATGTAACACAGCTGCATGAATTTATTAAGACAGATGGACAGAGGCACAAGATCAGGAAGGCCTTGTGGAAGGCTGGATTTTTTTTTTTTTTATCACCCATTTGAAGGTTCCTTGACATTTTAATTGGGGATGTAACTAATATTTATCACTATTAGAGAATAATCTATAAATTCTATTCTAATTTTATGGCTGACCTCTGACCTCCCTGTAGGGCAGGAAAATAAATGGAAATCCACCAGTATCTCATTACTACTGCCATTATCCCAGAGGAACTCAAGCTTGAATGCTCCTTTTATTTCAACCTATAAGACAGAGTTGATAATAACTTAATAACTGTAGCCCACCGGACCTTTCTGCAAGGTTGACTGATCCACTTCAACGAGCAAATACTGAAACACCTGCTCCGTCCTGCACAGGTGCATGCAGGGAGAGAGGGAGGAAGAATGAGAAAAGACTGGAGTGGCACAGAGGGGTAGAGCTAGAGTGTGTTTGTGTGTAATAGATATATATGTATATAACAGCTTTTAAATGATACAGACTTTTGACAACACCACACTAACGTCATTCCCAAGTCAGTTGAATAGATTTGTGCCTCTTGTGAGATCAGCAGGAATGTGTTTGTCGGAAACAGAAAAATCTTGGCGTCTATGCTGAAGAAATGCTCTCACACACAATATAATACACTTAAATTTGGATTCTAGATCCCATAAAGTTATTTTCTTTTTCTTCTTAAACATAAAACATCATACCCGCCACGTAGCTAGATACAATATACAAAACAACTTGATATAGCTTAAAGGAAACATGCAACAAGTAACAGGAATACGTGACAATAAGGGCTAATAAAACATGTAAGATTTCATCTTTTTGATTTGGTTATGAAATGAGTTGTGATTCCATTTTAATGTTAATAAATCACAACAAATAAATACAAAAACATATATAGCTATGTTTTTTTTTTTTTTTTTATCTGGCAGAAACTTAGGCATTATTTTTCTTTTATTCCAGTGTGCCAGTTTTTTTTTGTTTTGTTTTGGTTAAATTATTACAAATTTGTACATTGATTGTGTATTTGTGTGTCGGTCCCTACAGAGTGTGACATCACCTAGCACCAAAGATCAGCCAATAGCAGAGAGTCCATTCAGTACCTGTCTTTCACCAGTAGATGACTAGGTTCACACAGGTTTGGATTTGAGTTTTTTTATTTTATTTTATTTTATTTTTACAATTTAAAGCTTCATATTTCTTTTTTTACATTGGTACATTGGTTCGTTTTGGAGTCTGTTAGCCCTGTGTTACATCGTGTTAGAGGAGTGACTAGTTGGCATAGAGATCAAATTTGGATCCTGATCCTAAGAAACATAAACTGGGAATACATCATATTCACCAGGACTGTATAAAATCAGTTTGAGTAGTGGGGGTGATGGTGTGTGTGTGTGTGTGTGTGTGTGTGTGTGTGTGTGTGTGTGTGTGTGTGCGTGTGTGTTGTGGCTGATGTGGGTGTGTGTGTACTTCTCAACAAACTACATCATCTCTGTCACATGACAGGACAAGTGTGTATCATTTTGACTGCCTGTGTGTGTGTGTGTGTGTGTGTGTGTGTGTGTGTGTGTGTGTGTGTGTGTGTGTGTGTGTGTGTGTGTGTGTTTTCTTTGGGTTCATGTTGTTGAAAACAAATAACTAAGAATCAAATCAGATTTTTTTTCTCCTAATTTTTGGTTCTTTTATTAGTCTACTTTTATAGAAGGCTACATTTGCTGTGATCATAATTTCTCATAGACCTAATACGTTTATTCATGCCAATCTAAAAAATATAACTATTTTTCACTGGGAGCAGATTAAATCATTGACTGCGTATTATTTCTTCAAAATCAAAAAAGGCTTGAAGTCTCGTTTCATTTTACTGACACCAATTTATTTTAAGTTCTGTACATTTTAGTATTTTAAAAGTTATATTTTTTCATTGAAACATTTTTTACAATTACTTCAGGGAAAATGTTATTGTAATAATTAAAGCACAATTGTACACACTGACTGCATACATTGTTTCCCTGTAATACATAGGCCTAATAGAAATAATACCATTGTTAAATAACACGTCGCTTTGGTGCGAGATTTTATAGGCTACATACACATTACAAAATTAATGTTTTGTTTTCCTAAACGGTTCATCCGTCTATCTTCGCTTAATTTCATTTCTCCACTCAAAGTCATCCATCATCCTGAAGGCAACACTTTTCGGACAGAGGTTAGCCTTTAGGGATTTAATACATTCTGTCTATTTGTCTGCTTGGAATGTTCCTCACTGATAGTTACAAATGACAACAACCTTATTAGAAAATATATTTTTGCAGCATTTTGAAACATAAAGTGTCTGACTTATTCCATCAACCAACCAACACTTTTCTCTCAAACACCTTGTGGCTGTAGAAACATGTGTAACTTTAATAGACATATTTTGGTCTAAATGTCAGCAAATCATGTAGCAAAGTAGGCCTACTTGTTGGGCCTTCATTTCTCACCACCTTCATTATTTGCGCACAAACACACACACACACACACACACACACACACACACACACACACACACACACACACACACACACACACACACACACACAGACACGCCAAAACAAACACTCACGTCAAACCGAGGCCGGGCCGCAAATCCTCCGCTGCACAGCGGGAGAGAAATCCCCTGAGTGGCACTCTGAAAATCCCCTGTTTAAAGCTCCAGCAGCCGGGCAGTCCCATCACAGCTCCCCGGGGCTGAGTCGCCGCGCTCCTGGAGCATTTTTATTTCTATATGTCAGAGTTTGTTGAGACGCTGACAAAGAATGGCGGTAGAAGGGAAGACACAAGCCTATTCCTTCTTTTTTTTCATATGCACAAAACTGCTTTTTGTTCCATACTCTTTTTTTTTCTTTTTTTTCATTTGAGGGGGAAGGGGGTGCTCGTTTTGATCACATGATGACAATTCACCTGAGATTAAAAAAAAACAAAGGACGCAAAGAAAGGAGGGGAGAGGAGGAATCAGACAGAGACTCATGGTGAGGATTCCCTTATCATAGTCGACATTAATGGACAATAAGGGGGGGGAGTGGTGATTTTCGGATTGGGTGCCAGTGTGTCGCATGGCGGGCATACAAGGGGTCATTGTTGTGAAGAACAGCGCTTGTGTTTGTATCCGTGCGTCCCATAATGTCTCCTCTCCTTTCTGCAATATACTGTTTGGTTTTAAACGCGCACTCTGTGGCTTTCAGTAAGAGGCGCTGATGCAATTATAAAACTCACACACGGACATAAAGAGGCACACTGTCATGTCGGATGCCACACAGTCTTTTAAAGGGCCTTTGGATGTTGTATACACCTGTGATGTGGTGGTGAATGTCAAAGTGCATAAACATGAATATAAAACTCAATTATAGCTTCAGCGTGCATGAATTTATGCTTTTACCTGAAACATTTAAATCTTATATCGGCTTTGTCCTATTATGATTTAGGACATGTGCTATCATTTTGCACCCAAATGTTTATTTCTGCCTGAAGAATTAGATTTTTTTTTGGCCTACATGAGTCATTGCTGGTGCAAATTCGGTAACCCTGACCTTTAAATCGGTCTATTCGATTGTGTTTGGGGGCATTAGGATGCGCAAAGGTTCGTACAATTTGACAAACATTTTCTCCTTTGGCTGCATCTTGGCTTGAACAGCATGGGATATGTTTGGTGAACTGCAGCCTCTGTCTGTTTGTGAGGCGCAGTTTGTTCCCATTTTCCACAAGAAAGGATCTATAAAAAAGTTGCTTTTTTTGTGGAATTGTCAGTGACAGAAAACTGTTTTGCCTCCGAGCGTGTTCAGAAATTAAACTGCGTCATTATCAAATGTTCAACACATGAGGACATTTCTCTCAGCTGATGAATTGTCCAAGGAACTACTGCAGCGGCACACTTGATTTCATTTACACAGTGCAATACAGAATATGTGTATGTATGCTGACTGATGAGCATCTTCCCACTTATAATCGTCAGTGTGTAGCCAAACTTCTCTTTGCGTAAAATGTTGTGCGCACAATTTACGCAGGCTCATATCTGACTCTATTCGACCTTAACTCATAGAAAGAGAAACAAATTGTATTTTCTGAAAGAGCTTTGGTGAGAGAGAGAGAGAGAGAGAGAGAGAGAGAGAGAGAGAGAGAGAGAGCTATTTCTTCAGCCAATCAGAGATCTTCTAGCCTGCATCCGTACTGCTCCTTTAAGACTTGTCCTCCCCAGTATCTTTTTATTTTTTTCTCTCAGCCTCATACAAGGAGCTCTTTAAGCCCCGGTACCGACACAGAGCAGGCATTCATACTCGGGCAGCGCGAGCGAGGGGGCTCGGGAGCGAGCGTCACTTTGGAAACTCGGGAACTCACGGATTCTCGTGCTACACCGGCGACCTCCTTTTCTCATTACTGAAGTAAGGTGCTTAGCATTTCCAACTCTTTCCTCTCTGCTGCTGGTGGCTGCTCTGACTCTGCCAACTCATTATTTCTTCTCGTCGGGATCGTAGAGAAGAACCCCGACTCACAATTACAGATGTATTCTTATAATCAAATAATCGTTTAAACATTGCCATGATAATTATTAACGACTCTTTGTTAGCTATAGGGTTGTGGTTTTAGACTGGTTCAAAATGACTGATACAACTTGTCGGTTCTTTAATAATGTAACATTTCTGCCATTCAGGTCTCTGAGTAGAACAGTGCTGTTACAAAATGTGTTTTCAGCACCAAAAACAGTGTGGTATAAGCTTTAACGAATAATTTCGGACACTTGACATGGATTATGATCATAAACCCAGGTTATGGTGAATCTTGAAATGGTGTCAGTGCATCAAGTGCTCCTGTTTGTAATTGATTTCTGTCTTTAATTTTGATATATTGTTAATCATCATTTGTTTGACAGTCTTTCTTGACACTATTTCAAATTCAAGCTTGTTCTGTTCGACTAACTGAGATACAACCGGTTCCATACTAAGGAAAGCTTATTGCCCAAACAGTTTACTAAAGAAGGGACAAGTTTAAATAAATAAGTAGCCATGCTCTATCAGCATTTGCTGCGGATTTAAAAAGCAGTGTGAACAATTTATTTATACATGTTCCTTGTTCGATTACAGTGCACTTAGATTAATTGCATCGTGTGCAGGTGTGTTCTATATTTACTGTTGTTTTTGGAGCTGTGTGGACGAGCTGTCACTAGAATCATGAGCTATTTTAAAACTAATTAAAAGAAGAAAAAGTTTCCAAACAAGCAAATTAAGGCCAACTCACAGGCAAGTCAAGCGGCGATAATGAGTTCACATAGCCGGAATTCATTACGCACAATAAAGGTGCTCTGTGGTGTGAATTGATAACAAACATGATTTAAGGGTGTGTCGAAAACAACAAACTTTATATATGACATATTATCAGATAATAAATCAAATGACAAATGATGGGCCTGCCTAGCGGACAGACGACTCTGTTGAGTTCATTATTCGCTTGGTTGTTCCTAATTTGAGGCCCTTATCTGCTAAAGAAATACATTTTATAATCAATGTGGTCAGTTAGGATAGGATGTTATAACCAATAACTCAGTCAAGTGATTCTCCATCATTACTGTTTCCTTTCTTTCATAAGAGTGACATTACAAGCAACCCGCGCGTCGCGCAAACAGAGGCAACACGTGCGCAATGAGGCATTTGGTGCCTATTACGCATGGTGTTTACGCATTGTGTGTCTGCAGCAAGGACGCTTTTGAGCCGTGATAACAAGTCTGTGAAGTGGCTTTGCAGACCAGGTGGCAGGCGAATATCATTATCAATGCACCTCGGACAGATGGTCAAGCTTTACATGCACCTCTGCTGGAAATGGATACCATTCCTCCAGACATTCACTCTGATCTTAATTAACGCGTAGAACTATTATTAAGAGCGACACGACACATACTCTGTAATTTAGCTTTAGTTAATGGCCCTATATATTTTCAGAAAGTCGTATATTAATTGAATTAGGCTTAGTGTTGGCCTACGTCTTAGGCTAAAATAATGGTGACCCTTTTTCTCCAATATAAAGGTGAGGTAACCTGAGAGTTCAGTGGGTATATCCCCCCACTGAACCCACACATGAACACACAGACTGTTACATTGACAAGCTGTTTCATAATGTCACTGGACGTCACTGGACGTGAGCGAGATCGCTAATTTTCCTGCAATACGATACCGGAGTAGAAAACAAACCAGCAGGCTGTGTGTTGCTGGTTCACAGGAAGTTCGCTGATTTAGGACGTAAAGTTTAAGGCAGGGGTGTTGATTTAATGGACAAAACAAGGCCACATTTAGCTCCCGCCGACAGACCTGCCCCTGTTTCATAAACAGACTGTGTATGTCACACGCACGTACACACACGGGGTTTATATTTCCAGCGCCAGGCCATTTTATCCAAGAACTGCAGCGTATAAATCCAAGGTCTGTGCTGCTGCTGCCTCATATGATTCCAACACTCTCCGGGGAGCTTGGAATAACTGCTAAACCTTAAACAGTAGCTTGTTTGGGGTGAGACGAACTCTGCAAAGCTGGACCTCTGCAAATAAAGCTACTTCCTTATTTTAGGACTGAACTACATGCAAAAAAAAAACAACTATGAATTTCTATTAATTCCACTTTGGAATTAAGGAAATTCTGTGCTATGGTGGCCAATCTCAACCTTTTTGATAGCGTATGAATATTAAGTTCCATAAGGCGTCTGGAAATAAATAGACACAAGGAACACCAGTGAGACTATTTTAAGTCACCTATGTGTCTCACATTTGAACGAATATAAAGTCCTTTTAGTTTTGACTTTCATGTTTCCATTACTCGTGACATTTAAAGAAATCCCTTGAGGCTTTTCTCAAAAGTGAAGTGAAAGGTGGAGGCAAAATGGGGACGCTGCTCAGAAAAGGACTTGAGAAACAAATGGTTGACAATCCTTTCAGGGCCGGTCTCATGTTTAATTACCGTGATAGAGGGAAAGAAATGGCGCAAAACGAAGCCCAAATGTTCCTCATAGTGAGGTCTTGACTTGGCCTTCATGTATTAAACACTAACAGCTAACAGCACCTCCACCTTATGGTGAAAAGGCCTACATGTGTTGGTGAAGTGTTTGTTGCCCAAAGACGCAGTGACGGTCACTTTACCTCTGGCTTGTTGAACTGACGCTTCTCATCACTGCTGTTTCAGGTGATTGCTGTTGGATTTCAAACGCGGGACAAACGGAGGAGAGAGTGAAGGGGAAGTCAGGAGGGAAGTGAGACCGGGTGAGTTTGGCGCAGACAGTTGTGCATTAGCAGGTAAACTGGGGTCCAAGGTGCGCACTGAGCCGCCTATGATACCAACAACACGGATGGAAAGAACTTTAATGTGGAACCCTCACAGAGTTTTGCAACGGAGGCTGAGAGTAGAAACAGACTGGCAGTTCATAATATAACTTAAAGGAGGCCAGAGAGACAGATCAGGCAGCAGCCAGCTGACACTCCGTGCGTAGGGATAGGCAGCAACAGGGACAGGACAGGTAGGCTAGAGCTGAGCATTTAGGAACAGACCTTGCATCCTCTGCGCACCTGGAGGCGTGTGTGTGTGTGTGTGTGTAGGAAGATGTCGAGAGAGGAGCAGAGTTTATCGGAGGTTGAGCTAAGTCCCGGGATGTCGGACGATAGTCGCTCCCTGTCACCGGGCCATTCCTCCGGTGCGGCCTGCGGGGGGGACTCGCCTCTCCACGGGCAGCAGCAGCCGCAGCTAGCGGGCCTTGACGACTCGGCGGCGGGCTGCTCGTCTATCAAATCCGACGAGGAGGACGACGACCGCTTCCCCGCAGGAATCCGTGATGCGGTGAGCCAGGTGCTCAACTGCTACGACTGGACCCTCGTGCCAATGCCCGTGCGCGTAAACAACGGAAGCAAGACCAAGCCGCACGTGAAAAGGCCGATGAACGCCTTCATGGTGTGGGCGCAGGCGGCGCGGAGGAAACTGGCCGACCAACACCCGCACCTGCACAACGCGGAGCTCAGCAAGACCCTGGGGAAGCTCTGGAGGTGAGGAGGCCACTTCATGTGGATGTAGTTCAGCGCCTATTGTCAAATCCCTGTAATGTTCAGATGATGCTCACACATAAATGTGTCAACAGTAAAATAAGTAACAACCTGCTGCACTTTGACTTTATTTTAACAAAGCAGCACACTAAATCTTCAGGATAAATCAAAAAAACACATTTGCTGAAACATCACTGCAATAGATATGGCCATGGTTTACTTTTTTTAGGGGCAAAAGCTCCAGATTAGGACACAAGTCAGTGTCATGGTCAAGAGAGATTCAAGAACGCGAATGGGAAAAGCAATCTGGTTGTTGTTCTGAATATTTCACAACTTTTTTGTTTTCTAAAGGTCTGACTTGCAAAGAAGTATCACCTCAATCAGCTGATCACTTACACCCTGTATTCAAATCCCCCTTCATTTCCCATTGTTTGTATTAACACTCTTAGATTTTACCTCAGGCCCACCTGAACAAGTCTGCTGACATTTAGATGCTGATATTAAGAAATAACTATAAATAAATAATTTCTTAAGAACAAAGATAGTGGTCAACCGATATGGTTTTTCATTGGCCGATGCCGATATTTAGAGAGCAGGGCGGCCAATATCATGTAGTTGTTGTTTTGTTGCATCTGATAAAATACAACAATTGAATAATAAATTGTTAAATTAGACACACAATTGCTGAACTTAAATGAACATTTATTTAACACTGTTAGTGCTTGCATTGTCTCGGTTTAGTGTGTTTAGTTGTAGGCCAGCATAGTTTAAAAAAAACACGACAAACGTTTTGTGGACAGCCCCTAAAAGGCTTCAGTTCAACGTATTCTCATCACCAGGTTCTTATGATATGTAAAACGCTGACCGTAATGTGACGGTTAGGCACCAAATGTCAGGGGTTAAGTTAAGTTAAGGCATCAAAACTACTGTTGCGTGACCACTTTAGTTTAATATGACCTTTCTATTTAACATTGTGAAACGACGACCCATAGCTAGGGATGCACCGATCCGACTTTTTCAGTCCTGATACCGATACCGATGCCTGGGCTTTGTGTATCTGTCGATACCCGATACTGATCCAATACTGTTGTTGAATTAATAATACACTGTATACCTTCCACCTTATACCTTCCTTCCACCATGTGGAAGAGACTACAGGCACCAGACTTTCCTAACTAAGCATTACTTTCCTAACTAAGACAAAATAACATAGCTGTAATGTATTGAATTCTTATTTATTTGTACACTCAACTCTTCCAGCATGCGACACACATGCGACTACTAACTAACATAACTATTTTGTCAATATCGGGACCGATATCTGATCTTAATATCGGATCGGTGCACCCCTACCCGTAGGTGACCGTGACGGTTACGTTTAGGCACCAAAACGACTTAAGATTAAGATTAGAAAAAAGTTTGGGGTTTGTGTTTTACTTTTGGGACACAAACACCGGTCCTCGGTGAAAATCCTGTGTTTTGGGACCTGCAGATGTGTCTGCAGACATTTTTTGTTAATCGCCACAGCTCACCAGTTAAGAAGCATTTGTATGTGTTTACTGTGAGTGTGCCACGGTCACATGTTCCTGAATCCAGGCTAATTTCACACACTGTTCAATTAATGGCCCGGTCGAATGAATGGCTCCTGAGGGAATCAGGGCTTTGCAAGATCTTTCATTTTTGACTGTCTGATTTAATGCTTGAGCGTTAGGCTAGTGGTCAACACTGCTGCCTCTTGATCACAGGATTCTTGCAGTTCTTTGAGTTTAAAGTTCTGTCAGACCATCCAGCCAGTGTCTTTTTTCTCACAAAGAACCCTCGCTATTTGCTGAGAAGACGGTCAGAAAGGTTAAATCCATTAACCTTGTGAGGACTGAACCATAATTAGATAAAGACTTGACCTTGGGCTCTGGCATGATTGGTTAATTGGCCCACAAACACGATGAACAGGGAGGCTGAGGAAGGTCAGGAGTTTCTCATGCCATTCCTGCCAGCAGTAGTATTAAGGAGCTCAATTTCATGTGTGCAGACAGGATGCATCTTTGGTTTTATTTCATTACTGTCCAACAGTCAAAAGCCCCTGGCAGGCATGACATAAGATGCAGCGGTGCAGATGTAGTGAATGAGGCAGAATGTATTAATATGCTATGAAAATTAATCAAACTTATTACTGGATAGTAGGTTGCCGAGCATATCACTGCTATCTGTAAAAGATCATTTTGACCCATATACTGTGTGTTGATATTCTTTTATGCCCCTTTATCCAGATCCTTGATTTTCTACAGAATGAAGCCATAAATAATTTATCGCAATATGCATTTTCTTTAGTATTCATGTTACCATTAATAAATGCTCTGAATATTCTCAGATGATTACCATTACCATTTTACGAAAGGAAAAGTTTCTACACACTTTTTGCATTATCTTGTAGAATATATACCAGAGCAAAAAGCCAACAGTGTGGCCTAATTCTTATTGAGTGCTGAGACTTTTCTTTTTCATACCTTAAACAAACAACCAACATTGTTTCTTTGTATCCAAGGCTTCTTAATGAGAGCGACAAGCGACCCTTCATCGAGGAGGCAGAGCGGCTGCGGAAGCAGCACAAGAAGGACTATCCTGACTACAAATACCAGCCACGACGCCGCAAAAGTGGAAAGCCTGGTTCTGGGTCAGGAAGTGAGGCCGATGGCCATTCGGAGGGTGAGGTCAGCCAATCCCACTACAAGGGCCTCCAACTGGATGTGGCCCTCAGTAGGGGTGCCGGGTCCCCTCTGGCAGATGGGCACCACCCTCATGCTGCAGGTTGGCTGCAGGCTCCCTGCCATTACCTCATTGTCACACTGTTAGATAAGTCTGTATACAACTTAGGGGTGGGGGAAAAAAAATTGATACAACACAGGATATTTTCCATGGCAATACTGTATTGTTACACAGACGCCAAGTATCAACTTTTAATTATATAGATTGCACATGAGAATTTAACTTTTTGGTACTAGAATAAAATCAATTGCTTTTTCAGTCCACTAGAATTTGTGCAACAATAAAATTGAACAGAGAAATGTATCTTTTTAGATAAAACAGATTTTCCCAAAGTTTTCCTTTGGGGACATTATTTGAAGTTGGAAAAAAGGTAATAATTTGCAATATATTGCAGAATATCGCAATATGTTTAAAATCGCAATAATATCGCATTTTGGGGCCTCTGGTGATTCCCACCCCTAATAAAACTGGATAGTGTGGCACACAGATAGATACTTGTTTGAGTCTGCCAAGAAAACTACAGTAACTACTTTTCTTGTAATTCTACAGGTCAGAGTCACAGTCCTCCCACACCTCCCACCACTCCCAAGACCGAGCCCCAGTCTGGGAAGGCAGGGGATGGAAAGCGGGACGGTGCTGGGAATGGGGGCTCCCGTGGCGCAATGGGAGCAGAGGGAAGCTCAGGTGCTCCAGGATCTGGTAAACCTCACATTGACTTTGGTAATGTAGACATTGGTGAGATGAGCCATGAGGTGATGGCCAACATGGAGCCTTTTGATGTCAACGAGTTTGACCAGTACCTTCCCCCAAATGGACACCCGGGGGTTGGGCAGAGTGCTGGAGCAGCAGCAGCTGCAACAGCTTCTCCGTCCTCTCAGTACAACTACAGCATCTCCTCAGCTCTGGCAGCGGCCAGTGGACACTCAGCAGCCTGGCTCTCCAAGCAGCAGCAGCAGCAGCCGCTGCAACATCACGGCCCCCCTCTGGGCTCAGATCACTCCAAGACCCAGATCAAGAGTGAGGCCAGAGGTCACTTTGCAGAGACAGCCTCAGTAGGTTCCCATGTCACCTACACTCCCCTCAGCCTTCCTCACTACAGTTCTGCCTTCCCCTCACTGGCCTCCAGGGCTCAGTTTGCTGAATATGCTGACCACCAAGCCTCAGGGCCATACTACCCCCACTCCAGCCAGGCCTCTGGGTTGTACTCTGCCTTCTCTTACATGGGGCCTTCCCAGAGGCCCCTGTACACTGCCATCACTGACCCAGCCAGCGTACCGCAGTCACACAGCCCCACACACTGGGAACAGCCTATCTACACGACACTGTCGCGGCCATGACAGACAACAAGACTGGAGGGCACTGGTGCAGGTTCAGCCCCCATGTCAGACCCAAGGAGCAGCAGCAGCCACGGCAGCAGCAGCGTTGGTGGTATCGGTGGTGGAAGTGGTCTGGGCTGGGGGCAGTGGGCAGGCACTGGGGGAGTCGGCAGGAGGGGAGAAACCCCATTCTGCCCAGATGCAGAAAAGCTGTCACAGCCCAAGAATGAGCTTGGGGTGTGGTGCTTTTGAAGCGTGGTTGATTATTTGGGGCACTCAGCGTAGTAGAGAGAGAATGTGTTACTTTACACCATCGCAGAGTTCCTGGTTAGATTCACAGCAGCCACGCCTCCGTCGCTCCAAACAACACAATGCAAAGTGTTCATAAGAGGTAAAGGATCATATCCCTGTAAGTTTTATGTATCGGAGGAGGCACCTTGTAGTCTACACCCCTCTGTCACAAACCACAAGGGGTTGGTAGCAACAGAGACCTGGTACACATTGAGAATTAGGAAGACTCGATCTGTATTGTGAAGGATGTGATTGAGATGGAGCCAAATTCATTCCATATGAATTGGGATTTTTAATATCAGAAGAACAGAGGCCTATTCACTTCTCAGGCAAAATTGACCTTTTATTAAACAGATGTTAATTTTGTATTGCTTATGGAAATCAATACAACAAATACTGATATCAGTCTGTTGGTTTCTAAGGCACATTTGTCCCTATTTAATTCAAATTATTATGCTGTGTTCACTTAAACTGCCTCTTGTACACACAAATGGACGTGCATGGAAATAAAACGCCATAAAACTATGTTTGATTTAGTGAAATGTATATTTAGTCAAAAAAAACATTTGTTATGACTGACTATTATCAGGATAGTTTATACAACTTACTTGAAATTACAAATGAACGCTTATGGATGCATACAGATTTGAAATATTTGTAAAATGACCAAAGTTTTGAGACCAAAACTTATAGAAAAGAAACTTTTTTACAGACGTTTCTCCCAACGTGACACCCAATACTACCTGACATTTTGTAGCTAATTAGTTTTCTCTTTGCTGTCCACATTTTTACAAATGTGACTTACTGTAAATGACTTAAAAACTATATTTGTGTCAAAAGCAACTTTAACCTTTTTTTCCCACAATGGCACTGATAAGTGTGATGATTTGTTTTTGACGCATTCATGACAAACATTCATGATAAGAGACAATTCTATTTATACTTGCATTAACATTTTTTATTGACCATGGTTATCCTAGTAATCTAGACGCACCCTAGCGGCAGCAAATGTCATTTGCAGCCAGGGTCGTCTACCAACTCTCCGTTGGCTTTCGAGCTGGAAAAGCCAAACTCTAGTCAGGCCAATCACGTCGTGTATACACTCGGTGGGCGGGGCTTAATATAATGATGGCAGAGCTGCGACGGTTCCGCGTGAGTTCCCTGCTACTTGAAAACAAAGAAGATGGCTGCTGGTGCTGGCGAACAGCGGACTTTGGAATCGGCTTTGGCCGCAACTCTGGAAGACTTGGAGTTCAGCTTTTCTTTGAGAAAAGAACAAAGAACGGCACTGAAGTCATTCTTAAAAAAGGAAGATGTGTTCGGAGTTTTGCCTGGTTGGTTGTCTGGTTGGTTGTAGTTCTATCCTATTGCGTGCAGAGGGAATTTGAAAGACAACCGTTTATCCCGCCCCTCAGATTGAGCCCTGCCAATGGTGAGTTCCCAGACACAACATCTGGATGTGGGGCTGGCTTGTCAGGCTAAACCATGGTCGCAATGTGTTATAGAATACATGATAGACGCTTTTTCATTGTTTTAACAACTGACTGTAATAATATTGTTAAATGCTTTTTGCCATTATATTCTACACTGAAAATCTGCACCACTGCCTTTTCTTTTCCTTTGTGTGTGATTAAAAATGTGTATATAGAACAGTATTCAATGTGACATGTCAGATCTTTTGACTGTAGTTGTGTACTTTTAGTTTTTGTGTACTAAAAGGACACTTTTAGTTTCAATGTGGGAGATGCCAATACTGAGAAACAGTTGCCAGAGATTGAGCGAGTAAAGCTTCCAGGAGATAAGTTTTAACCCAGCCTAATATTAAATATAAAATGTGCCTGGCCCTTAATAATACCTTCTACTTACACATTAAAAAACAGAAGTAGTTCATCTTAAATCATGTTTGTGACTTTCCGAATTTTTGGACTATTAGTTACTCTGTTTGTTTTTTCATGCTGTGTCTATTTATCGTCACCTCTGTCCCTCTTCTCCTAAACGGAACTGTATTTTTAATATCTTATTATCCATCTGGGAAAGTAAAATATTTGCTTTGCTTTGTTTTTATGTGTATCATTTAAATATTCTTTATTACTACTGCACACATATCCGAACCATATGCGTTAAGCACTGCTTGTTTTGATTCATGGTCCATCGCAGCTTAAAACCCATTTCTATTTAACCATTTACCTCCAGCACAAGAGGCACAGTTCCTTTTACATCCTTGTTGTGAAATGTATTATGTTGCTATGAATTTTACATTTCTTATTTATATTTGTTTTGTTTGTTTGCGCTGTTAATTGCCTCTCACCATTATGAGGACAACTTTTGTCTGTTACTGCCATTTTAGTGTTTCATATTGTCCATTCTTGTGTAACTGTTGCCTGCACTGCACAGCAACACGACTTCTAAACAACAGCAGGAGCGAAAGCCTAAACATGTGATGAAGACTAATGACCTTTTACGCTCACTTGAAATAAAGCTCTATTATTTCTGCTTTGACACAAGTCTGCCTCTTGAAACATTTTTTTTTATTATGACCCCCCCCCCCCAAAATGATTAATAACACATCTCAACAATAATAAAACATCAACAGATTATACAAATGTTCCTGTTGTTTTGAAGTTTACAAAAGCACATCTTCATGGCGACTCAACCACTCCTTAACATTCTCTGCATAATCTTTCCAGCTAACAGATTATTCACTTTAGCTGGCTGGAACTCGCCGCTACAGGAACCTACAGCCGACCATTAGCAGAGGTATGGTGAGTGACGGCGCCTTGTGTTTGCATGCAGTGTCCGAGACAGGTGTGTTGCATTACAACAGTCATCAGATATACATTCACCTACTGCAGTTTGTAGCCATTTACTGCAACTGAACTCAAACTGATTCCGCCCCACGTGAAGGTATGGTTGGTTATGCATGCCTATAAGCATATTCCAAGTTTGTTATAGTGTGCATGTGTGTTTCTCTGTGTGTTGCGGGTTAAGCCTGACTCCTAATTCCCTCTCTTTAATCGGCTGTGTGATACTTTGGAAAGACAAAGAGGGCCATTGAAAGGGAGCCAGGGGAGGAGGGAAACAGGGCAATGAGGGAGCCTTACCCATAACTGCCTGGCCTGCAGCTTCACCGGGATACAAAGGGACTCTCATACTCTCTCAGCACATAGACCCTGCAACCCCCCCCACCCTCCCCCTCTCATCCCCCCACTCACCCCATCTACTAAAAAATACTCTTTTCAGGTTGGAGCTGTAATGGGATTAAAACATTCCAAAAGTTAAGAGTTAAACAGAAAGAAGACGTAGGTAGAGTTTGAAGCACCAAACTGTCAAAGCAGGTGTCAGCCAGGAGCAGTAGACCCAGACAGACAGACAGATGGGAGCCAGCAGCTCACCTTGCCACCATACGGCACAGGGATCAAAAGCATTGTTTGTTAGGTGGGATGGCTCTGTTTGTTTGTGTTAAGCAGTATAGGTTCTGATTCACCTCAATGATGGGAGAGTTATCATGAGAAGTACATAGATGAGACTTGGGGGGGGGGGGACTGAATTTTTTTTATAAAATATAATGTTAGCCTGTCCAAAATTGTATGTATTTAAATGCAGTATTACCACCATATACCAACAATTCAGGAAATAATCTAATGAAATACGATTTTCAAACCCTCCCCATTGGGCTGTACCATTTCTCTGGTACGTTCAGACTGTGTTCTTTGCTATGGTTCTTTTCTATCACTTCACTAGCTGTCAAAACGTACGTACCGGATAGAACGGGTACACATGGTGTGGCTGTGTAAGCAAAAAAAAAAAAACATGGAGAATATGAAAACATTTGGTAAACTAGGCTACATTGATTCTGATCTTGAATGTATAATATGTAGGAGGTAACGCTTACTGTTTGTAAACACACAGCTTTCAGACTGAGCCAGAGAGAGCAGCGGTGGTCGAGCGAGCTAGAGAGTGAATGAAGAGAGGGAGCGCCTAACAAAGCAGTGAATTAAAGGAATAAAAAGGTTAGAGATTGTTTTACTGCGGTAATGTTCTAAAACACAACTAAACACACACACTCCTCCACTGGAAGGTGCCACATTGCTGGATTTTGTGTGAATGCAGAGCTTCCTTCTGTCTCTGTGTTAGTGTGTGTGTGTGTTAGTGTGTGTGTTAAACTTGCGCATCTATGGGGCGCCCTGGTAGCTAACTTAGTTGAGCGTGCGCCCTCACGCCCAAAGACTCAGTCCTTAACGCAGCGGCCCAAGGGTCGAGTCCGACCCGCGGCCCTTTGCTGCGTGTCATTCCCTCTCTCTCTCTTCAGCTGTCATATCAAATAAAGGCCAAAAAAATGCCCAAAAAAAGAAATCTTAAAAATGATTTAACAATGACATAAACAAACAAAAAACTTCTGCGTCTGTATGAGAAACCGAGGGGCATGACAAATCGGCGGCACCTGGAAATGAGAACGGTGTTACTGGCTGGGGGGTTACACACCCACGTGGGGCCCAAAGGCTCTTTGCTGACGCCCATAAACATCCTGCACACAGCAAAATAAAAACAGTACAAAAAGATGCAAGGAATGATATACTTTTTAGTCCAGGTGCTGTGTGATCAAAGGGTTAATGGGGAATTGTCAGAGCACAACATGTAAAAGATCAACACAAAACAGACAGATAGACAGTAATATAGTAAAAGAGTTAGTTATAAGAGAACCACAAAGACATAATGTGTGGGACAGAGTGGCAGAACAGAGAAATAAAGACAAGGAAGGTAGAGAGTAATGAGTAATGCGCAAAAGAACAAATCAGAAGATATTAGTTGTACCCTAAACTGGGTTGAGGACAACATGACGGTGGCCTCATTGCGGTTGATGCTGGTGAGTGTCACATGGGCTGCATCCTCCGTCCCATGAAAGGAGCGCAGGGTAACCCTGAGGCACTGTCTCCTCCAATCAAAAGACTCACAGATTAAAGCTGTTTTTTTTAGAAATCAATAGCATGACTGTGGCAACACACAATTATAGACACAAATACAAACTGGCTTCTCCATGATGATGATGATGATGATGATGATGATAATACACACATCTTGGCTTTACTTTCACCATGGGAAAACACGCTACTTCATCAGTTTGTATCGGTTCCTTTTCCCGGCAGCATTCGTATCATATAGGATATCCTTATTTATATGTAAAGCATATTGCATATACACACACGAACTGAACATACAAACCACCCATCCATCTACCAGAGGCTAGACTATCATCATGCAGCTTCTTCTGCAACAAAACTGTTAATCCTCTCATTCTCACAAGTTTTCAGCCCCCTCTATCTTCCAGCATGCACTGGCCCTCTTTCTGCCTGAGCAACAACCCATTTTCACTAAACAACACAGTGACTGTTTGGCTGCTTTGTGCGAATGTGTTTGTATGGAGGAAGGGGGGGGGGACACGGAGAGCATCGTGATTACAACAGTTACAACACTTCTCCACCAGCTGCTGCTTCACCTCTTTAATAACACAGATCCTGAACATTAAGACAGATTAGAATCTGCCAGGGGTCCGTGCTAGTTATCAATGACAGGGTAGAGTAATAACACATGAATAAACATATGTTTGATAAAGCTCTGATCAAGCTTCTGATGTAGCAGAAATCTGCCATTTTCCTTCAAGAGATCTCACTAGTTTCATCTGAGCTAGGTTGGAAAAATGATAGACAATTAAAGAATGCTTAAGTTTTCTGATTCACCAAACAGTACATGTACTCCAACAGCACTACAAATTAACTAACGGTCCAGCACGCACCCAATGTGTTTGTGAGAGAGCGAGGGAGCGAGAGTGGGGCATGCAGCTCCAAAAATAGAACATCAAGATGTGGCAGCAAATATTGATATTGTGGCAGCCCGCCACAAAAAAATGTATGTGAGGGAAACACTGTACTAACATGCTAACTGACACTCAACATGATAGGAGTTACTTGTGTAGTTGTATTTGTATCGGTTAGTTACAGCTGTCTTTAGCTGAACTGCACAACCTTCAGTTGGAAAAATTGTAAAATGATTTCATGTGGTCGTCCAATAATCATGATAACTTTTGTCACACAAAAGAAAGCTGCATTAGCCAAGTGGAACAGTGGACGTATGTAGACCCTTAAGAGGATATTTAGTCAATACAATACTATTAAAACTAAAGCTGTACCAACACCTAAATATGATTTAGCAGTATGACATACTGTAGGTTCAGGGCAACTAAATAACTCTCCTGCAAATCAGTACGTTTACCTGGACTCCCCACTTGCTCAGGTGTAAGTGGCTTATTGCATAATCATACCGTTAAATCCCCGTGACACGGAGATTACCGATAACTTCAAACATCTCATGTAGTTCATAGTGTTAGAAGTTTTATGAATGACACATGGTCATTTATACAAAAGAGTTTATTAATAACAATAAAACAGTTCTTTGACACTAATCACCTCTCTCCTTCAAAACAACAAATGGAATAATTACAACACAGGATTATTTTGTAAAACAAAGTAACTTAAGTTACATTTCCCCCTTGTGGCTCTTAATTATATTACAACTAGTAAGGAAGTAAAAGAAATACTGTTAAAGGACAGATCTGGCGCAAAATGGGGGGGTTAATTATTAATTCATTATTAATATTAATGTAATTATTAATATGTGTGCTGAGTCGACCGTTCTCTGGGATATGTTTTCGTGCTACGACGAACGCCGTGCTTGAGCTATGTTACTGGTTGCTGGTTGCACGCTGTTCATCATTCGACTGGTCGTGACCGTTTTCCCAAGATGGCGCCCGTCTGTATACGTACAGTCTTTATAATCTATCTTTTTAATAAACTGTCTGTACACTTACAAAGTTCTCAATGCTTTGCTTTACATGTAGAGACCCTCATTATGCTACTGTGGAAGTGTGGTGATATTTTGAGCCTTGTTAGTGGTGTAGAAATAGAGATTTCTTTTTACTTTACCCTTACCCCGACGACTAGCGTTACAAGCTAATTAGCGGTTTGCGCTAAAACTGGTCACATTCGATTAGCATGAAAACATATCCCAGAGAACGGTCGACTCAGTACACACGTGTCGTTAACCCCTAGGCTCATTTTACGCCCGATTTGTCCTTTAAAATTAGATTATGATTCTGAGTTGTGTGGCATGACGACAAAAAGATTAAGAATATAACAAGTCAGATCACAGGATTATACACCTGCAAGCAACACACGGTTATGGTTTTCATGAGTCTTCTAGTGTCTGTTCGGTACATTTCATGTATTCCTATTTCACCGGCTCACAGAGTCGCCGGACGTGATGGATGATTGTGGATCAAATTGAGGCACGAACAGGTGGGTGATATTCTTGCATCCGCCTTATGAATCTTCTGGGTTTGTGTAGCTGACTGACCTGGTGCGATGGGAGTGTGGACCAGCATATTGTTTAGTCAGTGAAGACTGATTGAGTTGTTTAGTCAGTTATGATGAGCTCGTCACAGCCCCAGTCCTCATAACTCCCATCGGGAAGGTACCTGCGGATGATGATGGGGATCTTTCTGCCCCTGTTGAAGGGGACAAACACATTTTTGGTAAGACACTGGGCAGTACAGAGACGCTCTATCACAGATCACAGAATATTGACTAGGGCTGAACGATTTGGGGGAATAACCTCTAATTGGGATTTCCCTGCCAGATATTGCGATTTACAATTTCTTTAAGATACATATTGCACCTTCTACGATCATGTTAAATAAAGTAACAAAAAATGAATGAAAGATTGACTGAAAATCGGCAATTTCTGTAAACATAGGAAACATTATTCCAGCATTTACCTTATGAAAAACAGTAAATATAATAATGAAAATGTTACACCAAACAGTCAACTAAATATTTCGCATTTGTTTAACCGCGGTCTTCACGATGAGCTAATCGCATTCTTTCAAATCACGGTTTGAAAAGGATTAATTGTTCAGGCCTAATATTGACCTACTCTTTAAATGTTGACAGAAGGAAACTGTGGATTCGGTCATGTTATAATCTTAAAAAGCATTACTGATAATTCAAACAGTATAATTATCACTTACTTGAGCTCTTTCATAGCTATTTGCAGGGGGTCTGTTTCTCCCTCCAGCTCCACCATGACTGGAGCGCACATCCTGTTGGAAAGCCAGCAGATAGAGAGCTACAGTAAATGCTAAAATACAATCAATACGTAGGTGGCAGAGCCTACCTAATAAAGTTGCCCCCAAAACCTCCTACAATACATTTAGGGCTGGGTAATGGTGCTCATTACATGAAAAGGTATTGACTGGTGCCACTCAGACAAATCACCTAGCTCCTGCAACTGACAAAAGTCGCTGTCATTGTGCTGCTTTACAAATAAAGTTTGATCGATTGATTGATATGGAGTTTAATGTGAATGTAACGTTTCTCCTCTTACAAAGGGGAACCTAATTGTTTCCTATCAGCTCCTTTCCCAATCTCAATATATAACATGACAACATTTTAGGGAAAATGTGTTTTTTAGAAGACATTAACACACAAGACATTGAGAAATAGTAATAGCCAAGTGAGAATAACGACCAAACAGGACGGACCATGAATAATTAATTTTCCTCCGGGGTACTTAGATTGGTATTTACTATTTCCAAACAGTAGTAAGCAGAGGAATGAATAATTACAGACACTTTTACAAAAAGCACGGACGCTTAGTGGCACAAATCAACTATACAACAAATGACAGCTTTGTGGTCCGTAGGTTTGTGTCGTCACACACAGCGCTTCCACCTCCATGATATTTGGCCACAATACAGTGAGAATGAAAAGCAAGAGCGTAAAAGAGTGTGTAAACAGGAGTCAAAGATCTGAGGCCAGATCTGAACCCAGGACATTGTGGTCACACCACCTGCATCTCATGTCCTTTATTTGATAGCTCCTCGCTCCTCGGCTGAACCGAAGTTGTTCTGTCCCTCCTCCGTGAAGGCCGTCTCAAAGCCCTTATTTCTAGCCTGAGGGCCGAGCATCTAGCAGGGATCACCGAGGAGCTATAGGCGAGGATACACTAAAGCAGCCTTCCTGGAAGCCGTGCAGCTGAAAGCTGTTGCTAACTCTCCCTATACAGCTGACAAATGTATGTGACGCTTCAGAGGAAAGGACGTCTCATCCCTCTAACACATTTGCTCAGTGCCTCTCTCCTCCGATGATTTCCTCACATCTCTCCTGTGCTTCCTCCGTGGGAGGGACCAAGACACGGGGAAGGGAGGCAAGTGGAGGAGTCGGGGATGCAATTTAAGGGACATGAGATACAGCTAGTGTGTAGGTCAACACATATATAAAATATAAAAACACTCACGCTATCTGGAGAGCTCGTGTCCCAAGCACTCTGGCTCTCTCATATTTGGTCATGTAAGGTGTTGTGATCCTCTTCTGGTTGGCCTGCTGGCCCTCTCCTGCGGGTAGGATCTGCACGTTCTCCTGGTCCTCCTGCACACAAGAGCAAAGCAAACAGGTTTGGACTCAGCAAACATGGACCCAATTACAGTGGCACTCAAAAGTTTATGAACCCATGCTAAAGTTGACTAAAAAGAGGAATAAAAAAAATCATCTTTTGGAACTTGATCTGAATGCCTTAATTAAAAAAAAAAGAAGGAAATATCCAACCATTAAGGACACCAGTTTTCTTTGTGAATGAATAATGTATCGTAAATAAATAAATGTTCTTCCTTAAAATACAGGGGGCATAAGCCAGTACACCCCTATGTTAAATTCCCATAGAGGCAGGCAGACTTTTATTTTGAAAGGCCAGTTATTTCATGGATCCAGGATACTATGATCCTGATAAAGTTCCCTTGGCCTTTGGAATTAAAATAGCCCCACATCATCATATCCCCTTCACCATACCCCCACATCATCACATCATCACATACCCTTCACCATACCCCCACATCATCACATCCCCTTCACCATACCCCCACATCATCACATACCCTTCACCATACCCCCACATCATCACATCCCCTTCACCATACCTAGAGACTGGCATGGTTTTATTTCAGTTAGCCTAACAGCTGGTTTGATTTGCATTGAGGGATGATTTTATGGAAAGTACCCCATGCCAATCTCTCTCTCTAACTGGCCTTTAAAACTAAAAACCTGCCTGCCTCTATGGGAATTTAACATAGGGGTGTACTGACTTATGCCCCCTGTATTTTAAGGAAGACCATTTATTTATTTACGACACATTATTCATTCACAAAGAAAATTGGTGTCCTTAATGGTTGGATTTTCCCTATTTTTTTAATTAAGGCATTAAGATCAATTTCCAAAAGAGGATTTTGTATTCTTCTTTTTAGTCAACTTTAGCATGCGTTCATAAACTTATGAGCACCACTGTACATTATCACAAAGCAAAACGCTATAGACAAATGACATTAAATGTCAAATGGCTCGATAGGTTACACACGAGCTAAATGTAAGATGCTAAATGCAAGTTAGAACAGCCAGTTATCTTATAATTAAAGGGCGAACTTACATCGTCCGCGTTTTCCAGGTCATCTAATCCCTCATCCTCTTCGGCATCATCAAAATCTCCGTCGTCGAAGCTACAAAGTTGACGTCAAAACTGTTATTACAAAGACCACAGATCCAGAATAAATTCATAATGGACAGTTCTGCTAGCTATCTGGCTAAACGTTAGTTAGCCTTAACGTCAACGTTAGCCCACGTTGTGTTGTGTTTTAGTAAATACGTAGTTAGCTTAATATAGCATGTTAACGCAGTGTGTCGTCACTTACTTATCTTCGTTGTCGGACATGTTTTATTTTGAAGCTCGTTAGTAAATCCTTACTATTAATGTATAAATGTTCAGAGATACTTTTTGTTGTCAACACGACCATGAACCCACATGAACATTAAGAACTTTCAACTTCCGGTAGCTTGGTCCGTTGGAAAATATTCCGGATGCCCCAGAAGAATGTTTGTTTTCCGTTCCGCTTGTCCTGCCGTTTAAGGGTGTTTAGAAAAAGTTAAAGCTAGCATTCTTTGGTCATATGTAATCAAATAAAGCGATTGTCGTAACGGTCAAATTTTAGTTGTCTGTTTCATAGTGGAATGAATTAGTGGGTAGCGTCTTGGTCCACCTTTCTGCCCCGTTTTACTTATTTTGTGTTACAAACTTGTGCAAAATATGGACAGACTTGCTTACTGATGTTAAATGTGCTGTTTTTTTTAAACCATCAGGAATGTGTAGGTCATTTCTCCATAATAGCTGATGCATTTAATGCTTTTAGTTTATCTAGACTTGCTTATGTTTAATCTTTAAAAGCAACCTGTTTGTTTGAAACATAAAGTTCCTTACCTTTGACCCTGAATTAGGGATGTAACGGTATGAAAATGTAACCTCACGGTTAGAGTGACCAAAATTATCACGGTTTTCGGTATTATCGCGGTATTTTTAAAAGTGTGTTCAATATGTACAGAAAGCACTGACAGGCCTACACAAGCTGAAATAGTTTCAAAAAGTGTAACAGTGTTTATATTACAAAAATATAGGCAAAACCTTATCAAAAGTGCAACTTTTAACATCAAAGGAACAAGGGTTCAGCATGTAAACAGCTTATTTGCTACAACTTCAGGAGACTCGGATGAAGCTGGGAAGGATTAAACACACGATTTCCACACCGTGGTAAATCCGTGATAATAATATTTTAAATGAAAACGGTAACTGTTATCGTCAACATTTTTATCGTGGTTTACCGTTGCACCGGTAATCGTTACATCCCTACCCTCAATTATATGTCTATTCGAAAAGGCTCAGTTTCCAGTGAGTATAAATTTCTGTATGGTAGAATAGCATCTTAAAAATAGTTTGAGATAAAAGTGGATTTAATATAACACAGTATACAATTCTTCTTAATAGACAAACAAAACTTTCCCAAATACATGTTTATTGCATACAAGTATGTAATAAAAATACAAATAACTTAAATATTAAGTGCATACAGGAGACAGGGTGAGGAAAGAACCAAAGAGAAAATGTACATTGATAAAACTGAAACATATGCACTGAGAGAATATTTCACTGTAATGTATCTATGCTACCGAGCTGCTCTTCAACATAATATTTATATTGTGATCATATTCCACAACACTTTTATCATCTTTATCATCCAAAAGTAGGAGTTGGTTTTCTGCGAGAGCTTCAGCAGTCATGATAGTCCTTCAGCTCTTTTTGTCCATGGAGTCTTTGGTGCTCTCTGCTTTATGGTTCAGCATCTTAAACATTTTTGTGGGCTTGAACTTTCCTTTTGACTTCTTTAGCTCTTTAAGTCCTTCCTTCTGGATGTCTGAGGAGAGATATCACAGTTAGGTGCAGTAGTAAAACATGGGTTATCATTTTCCAAAGGTTTTTTGAAACGTGCATGAGTGTTTTTTTTATAGAGCACTGATGCGTTTCAGGGAATCCAAGGATACCTTTCCTCTGCCTTCTTTCCAAGCAGGGAAGAGAGTAAGACAGGGACAGGAGAAGACACACAACGGTATGAAAAAGGCCATTTTAAGGGGCAACTTTTTGATTTTAAATTTTTCCTCACCTTTGTTCTTCATCATGGCTTCCAAAAGCATATCTTCTTCTCTTTCCCTAATCAGAAAAACAAAGTTGCATTTATACTTTCCAACATCTAAGCCCCATGCATTGTATTTTTTTCTTCTTCTGTGCACCTTTGCCTGTCCTGATCCAAGCTGCTGACGATCTGGTTCCTCTGTTCGATGATAGCGACCAGCTCATCCATCAGCTGCTGCTCTCGACCTCGATCCTCCGGACTCCAGTCGCTCTCTGAATGTGAAGACGACACAAAACAAAGTACTCCTTTGCACTGCATCGCATTCAGGGAACTGTACCCATTGAGGTTTCTCATTTTTTGGTTATTCCCCTATACACAACGGCAGTTCCAGCTCAGATGGTAAAACGCACACAACTGGACAATTTAAAACCTCTGGAATTATTTGCTGTGTGCGCTGTGTTAGTCTGCAGGGTTTTCCCTGCCATTATAAGGTTTAGGGGCAGCAACTAGGCCGAATGAATGTTACTGAAAGACTTTCTCAGATCTTATGATTGTAGTTGGACTTCTTTAACAAGTTTTGTCTTTAAGCCTTTTGAGTGTTACATATTTATTATCTGCTCTAGCTTTTCCAACGTTTTAGACACAGATATGGTAACAAATACAGCCCAAAATGATGTGAAAAAGAGATGCAAAACTACCACAAAGGGACACAAACCAAGTACAAAGAGACGCCAAATGACAACAGAGACCCAAAACAACCCCAAAGAAAACACAAATGACCCAAAGAGACACAGCACGACTATAAAGAGACGCAAAAACCCACAAAGAGACATAATGTATCGGGAAATTGCATTTTGTTTTAAATTGAAAAAATGACATTTTTTTGAGAAAGGATGCCTAAAAACCCCGCCAAATATGCGCACCTAAGTCTTCCACAAACCAAGGGAAAACACTGAGAGTATATGTGTGATTTTTATTGTGAAGCTCTTTATACCCACATCAGATAAGTGGTATGGTTAGGGGGCAAACTGCAATTTTTGGTCTATTGATTATGCGATTATAAATGGTCTCTAGTTCAAGAATGATTAATCCCTGAATCATTACAGTTTCCCCCCAGCAATGCCCCTGCTTATTGAGATAAATAATTGTTATAACTTACAGATATGTTAGCTGTAAAAAGTGACAAAGTGATGCACCATTAACACACTGACCTGGTTTATTAAGGAGACACCTGAGCTTGTACTCCACATCTGCCTGTCTCTCCTCTAACTTCTGCTGTTTTGTCCTGGGAAAAAGACAACACAAAATGTCTGTAAAATTCAAGAAAATCTCCCGTTACAACACTCACTAAACTGTTGGGATGCAGAGTAAACCGCAGTGGGAATGAAAAATAACGGCACATACCGGACAACTGATTTTAATCTTATTTTGTCTTAATTAGCAAAGCAAAATCCTCATCCTGGCGTCGCCTACTTACAGATAAACCAGCTCTGTCTGTCTGCGCACCAGAACATCTCTCTCATGGACGAGCGAGAACAACTCCGTTAGCATTTGTTCCTCCTCTTTATCTAAGAATAAAAAAAGATCGGTCATTGAAACAGACCCATAAACATCCCTATTACATAGAATGCAGTATATGCACACTGCATTCACAAAAACAGTGATATTGTGCCAGTGAATCATGTTTAGCAGTAGAAACCAATATGTTGAACCATTCTTGCAGTTTCTTAGATTCCCCTCCAGTTCCACTCCTCTTTGCTCCAGTGCCTCCAGATGTTTATCCAGTTCTCTTATCTCCACCTGCAGATCTTCTGTGGACAAATTCTGGTCCGTCTGAACCTGTCAAGGAAGATATAAGACTCAGTAATAGCTCACTCCAAAAATACTGTGCAGGATTTCTGCAAAACCAAGAATACATTTACACCAAAACAATTAATCCCTAATGACTGGACCTTGTGACGAGGGCTAAAAATCACAGTGTTTGCATCCAATCCTTATATTAAGGTTCAAGATGATGGCGTGGAGGCATTTATTGGGTTATATTATTGTTAGTTGCTTCTTGAGTTCTAAATCCAGCCATTGTACCTTCCTCTTGATGAGTGGGAAGCCATGTCCGGGGGCAAGGCCCCGTGTAGATGGGAGGGCCTGAAAGGTCTTTGATTTGGACATTGCAGGTTTTCGATCAAATGGATTCTCTTTGTAGGCCAGCTAAAAATGGAAATAAAAGAAATGGAAAATTGTAGGGCAGTTTAACTTCATATGCATGTCTTGAAGTATGTATTGTGCTCATGAGTCTGTGACTGCAGAAGAAAAAAAATTCATGTTAGATATGATTTTTAGCCATTTTAAACAGCTATTATTTCTTTTCATACCTTACTTTGACATGACATGCCCTGATCAGATCCAGCCTCTGTCAAGCCAAAATGCAAAAGGGAACTTTGAGAGGGGGCAGAGGTGATAGCTGGCACAGAAAGACTTCTGGGTAAAATGTGACTCTGCACTTTATCTGAAGTGGCATGCGGCGCTGCTGCTGCTGCTGCTGCTGCTGCCACAGCCACATCCGGTGGTGAATCTCCCGTATTTCCAGTTTCATCCAAATCTGATAAGCCAATTTGACTAGAAGTATCTCTAGCTGGTTCACTCGAAGTTCCCACATTGTCATCAGGTGTAGATTTAATGGCAGTATTTTTAGCGTCTGTGTCCCTGTTCCCTGAATGGATAGCTGCCACTGAGGGCTTAGTTTGATCTGCGGGCTCAGGTTTAGAGCCCTCCTCCTGTGTGTCCTCATCCACCTCCCCTCCAAAGGGATTGGGAGGAGGAGGCACTCTGGGTCTGTACAATGATCTCCTGGGTACTGGAGGCGGAGCGGGAGGCAGTTGCATCCAGGGTCCGGGATGGACGATGCTTATCCATGGATGGTTGGTTTGCACTTTAGGGCTACCACTGGTCGGGCTTGTGCTACAAGGGGAAAGACAAGAGGTGCTTTAAGAAATGAGGATGAGTAATTATTATTACCAATACGGTAAAATCACGCTATTTTATAAAGCACATTTTATGCAGTGTTTAAGATTTTGCCAACATTTAGAGGTATACTGTGTAACAGCAAAGAGATGTTTCTGTACACTCACATGCGAGATGAGTTGGGTGAACATTTATTTTGGTTGGATGAACTGCCTGCCCAGAGAAACACAGAAAAACAAAAAAAGAGCACATCAACATACGGTACAAAAAAATGCAGAGAGCAATCAAAATCTGAGCAGTGACAGTGAAATAATATAGTGTCTATTTACCCGCAGCAGAGGAGCTGCTCGTGGGCTGGGCAGTTTTGGTCCTGGGTGCAGGAACAGGGACCACAGAAGAGTCTAGCATTCGCCTGGGTGCTGGAACCGGCCGACTACTTCCTCCTGTCACTCGTACACGCGTCGAGGAGAGCTCAGAGGGCTCTTGAGTCTTTGTCACTTCCTGCTGTATCTTGCTTTCTGCCAGAAAGGTTGCAGGTCTAGCTTTTACAGCTCCTTCAGTCATGTCTTCAACACTGGGTGGAGGAAGATGAAGAGGCGTTGGCTTCTTTACCTTGCTCTTCAGTCCAACGGTTGAGTCTTTCAGCTCTGTGCTCTTCTCCCACCTATCTTTCCCGTCTTGCTCTGGTGTTTTACATACCAGTCTGTCCTGTGACTCTAGTTTCTTAGTGTAATGAGGGACGCTGGTGATGGCTAATCCATCCACAGAAAAATAACCTGTCTGAAACTCACATTTGGGCCGATTCTCAGTAGATCCAATTTGCTGATTGAGGTCAACACCAGAACTTTTGCTGTCCGATGTATGGTGAGTGCAGATCAAGGAGCCATCATCACTTCCCTGTGTGTAAGACCCTGGTAAAAGAGTGCTGTGGCACACTTTGCACCTGAAAGACAAAAGTTAAATGTGTTGCTGTGAAAGCATCCGTAACGCATATTAACAGAAAAGAAAAGGTAATCCCATAATTTACCTGCTCGGATGTCTAAATCAAGGGCGTAGGTTGATTTTTAACAGTGGGGTCTGGGGGTCGTCCCCCATAAAATTTAAAGCGTCAAACACTTCCATTTCCTGCATTCTGGTGAATTTTTATGCAACAATTTGTGTAGCACAAGTAGACACAATTATTGTTTTCCATCAGATCGTTTATAGATCCCGACATTTCCGACCGCACTTGAAGGCAGCTTCATTTCACAGATAAAGAGACAATAGACAGAGGGACTGAGCTGAAGAACAAGCGCTGTGAGGTTAAGATGGTATGTATGGTCCTGGGCGCCCGGTTAGCTCACCTGGTAGAGCGGGCGCCCATATATAGAGGTTTACTCCTCGTTGCAGCGGCCGCAGGTTCGACTCCGATCTGCAGCCCTTTGCTGCATGTCATTCCCCCTCTCTCTCCACTTTCAAGTCTAAGCTGTCCTATGCAAATAAAAGGCCTTAAAAAGATGGTATGGTCCACTATAGGTGTGTCTGAAATCGTATGGAAACATATTTACAGGTAAGAAGGATATATACCCATTTTGAGCCTCCTGAAGGGTTATTTTTTACCTCTTTTGGGGAGTGGGTCTTCTTTCATATAGTATTTTTTTGAGGGGGACAAATCTTCCTTATCTAAATATTGGGGGGGGACATAGCCCCTCCACCCCCCACCCCCCCTTTTGACGATTTAACAAACTGGGTTCTCTTCTTGCGCTGTATGGCCGTGCACAGATTCCTTCAGCTATAGCCATATGTGAGAAGGGATGTCAAATATATAATATTTCATCACCGTGGTCACTAGAAACACATTCTTCTGTGTGAACTGCTGCCTGATTCAACCAGATCTACACACAGACTGCATACATCTGGATCCAGACACTAACAGAAGCAAAAAAAAAAACAAACAAACTGTGCCGTTACCTGAAACAGCTGCGATGGTAGACCTTTCCGTCCGTCAAATGTCTCTGTATAAGGTGGACAGGCTTAAAACACAAACTACACACTGTTTGTCGCCTCGTGTCGGATAAACGATCTTCTCTACTGGCTTCCAGATCAGTCAGGCTCTGAGAAGAAAAGAGAAACCATCAGCTGACAAAGAGCACGAGACCAAAGGTGTGTTTACACTGGGAATATATGTGCTTTAAAATTACCTTCAGGGGGTTCAGATCATCAGGAGTTTTACTTTCTGTGAGGTTGTTTAAGAAAGTGACGTGTGATGACCTCAAACTGGCAAGACCTGCTGCAAAGTCAACAGAAGAAATGAAAATAGAGCACAGTTTGGCGAACGAGAACTTTAAAATGTCCCATATTATGCTAATTTCAGGTTCATGATTGTATTTTGGGTTTCTACTAGAACATGCTTACATGATTTAAAGTTCAAAAAACACATTCTACTTCTCATACCGTTTCCCCGATATCGCTGGTCTCACCCTCCGTCTGAAACGCTCCGTTTTAGCGCCTGTCTCTTTAAGCCCCCCTTCCCGAAAAAGCAACGTCTACTCTGATTGGCCAGCGTCTTCTGAATTTGCACTTTGAGTCTCTGCACTGTTATTGCAGCCGGGGAATGACTGTTACCTACCTGTAGCGGCACTTTCCACCTGTATACATAGTGTAGTTGTGACATCACAACCGTATGGAAGTCCTGACGGCTCATTTAAAGGCACAGTTTCTGAATACGGGCTGTTTGCATTTCTCTGTGGACTGGACGCTTTGATACTTTCACAGTATTTATATAGCACCTAGACCGGCTTTATAATAAAAAAAAAAAAAAAAAAAGACTTGGAAGTCTCACTTTTAAGATAAAAATGTACTGTGTTGAGGGGTGTGGGCTGTGAATATTTCTTTCACGTGATGTAAAGAGTAAAGGAGGATAGTACACCCAAAATACTGGTAATAAAGAAGGCGCCACTTAAAGGTAACTCCTCGAAGAGCATATATTTGTGTACCTTGCATCACAGCTATAATCCCAGAAACCTGTTAGTGTCTGTCAATAATCATGTCCCATGATAAAGTGCCTTTGAGCAAGACAATAAACCTTAGCTTGCGGATTTCTGCAAGTAGCTATGAATAAATTAATTTGATAAAAGAGCTATAAAAACAGAAGTATACTCAGCACACCATAAGACTTCCTGTTGAAGAAGTAGAAGTACTGGGAAAGGTAGGTGACGACGCTCAAACTATCAGGCACCTTGGTGGAAACCATGTACTTTGGGTCCAGCAACGCAGGGATGGCCAGCTTTTTCTCTGCAATGTCAAATGCCTACAGGAAACCAGGAAAGATAAAGAGGATGAAGGATGGCTGTAAAAAGGGAGTTTTTACAGTGTTAGTAATGATAAATAAACACCAAAACACAGAGTTCAGAGATACATACTTGCATTGTGGCTTGGGTGCAAACATAAACGGACATGACTCACCAGTTTGTTATTTTGATAAACATTATCTTTGGAGAGGGAGCTGAAATCTCTGGAGCAAGGTGAGGAAAATGGAGATACTGATTAACTGATGATGAAAAGACAAAAATCACACACAAAAGTTTGCGTATTCGGTAAATGGCGGTTAACCAGGGACTCAACAGACAAAGCACTGAACAAGCAAAATGCAGTTCAATATCAGAGATTAAATTAGATGACTCAAATTCAATAGTTGTATGTAAAATGTAAAAACAAACCAACTAATCCCATTAAACTGGACAAGAAAAAGGTTAAGCAGAGACAGAGAGAGATTAAGCAAAGGAGGGCAGATTAGACACAGTGTGCAGGTCCTGCTCTACTCCAGATTATTCAGCACGTTAGTCAATCTGGTGCAGCCTCAGACAAGAAGACAAATAATTCTCACTAAAGAAGTAATGCACCTACACTGGCCTTGTCCACCTGGCTGCGCATGAGTTTGCACAGCAATCACGCAGCTCTATGAAACTACCGGTCTACTTACATCAAGTCAGGTCGGTGTTTGTGGATGATGGCACAGAATGCAAGTCCATCTCTGAATGAGGTTGACATGTTCTTTATTTCCACATTGGGGTAACCTGCGCATGTGGAGCGGCACCACTCTCGTACAGCCTTCGGGGATGTCATTTCTTGTGTGAGATTTGACATGTGGGCTGGCTGAACATGTCACTTTATAAGTTAAGAGGAGATCCAATTAAACTAAGAAATTAAGCAGGTTTGGCTTTGAGGAGGAAACAGGAAACCAAACCAGCATTCACCCTGCAGCTAGTTTTTGTTGTTGCAGCAAACCTGCGGCCAGATTTGTGCATAGAGTTGGTGAGCAGCAGGAAGGAAGTTATATTGTCCCCATTACGTTGTCAAATAAAAACAAAAAAGGTTCCCACATGTAGAGCGACTTCACCTTGCTTTAGTGTTTCAGCAACAATAACGGTCTCCGTCACTCGCGGCAACTTTTCACCAAAAGCCTCCAACGAGCTTCTGGAAGTGGAAACCTGAAAACATCTGCAGTGATCCGATGATGACTCCTGGTCGATTTCATAAAAGAGGCGTACATATCAAATCCCGTTACTTGCTGTACTCCTTGTTGTTGTGGTCCACATTAAGTGAACTGAAGTGCACAATAGCTGCCGCTGGAGGGAGACACAGAGCTGCTGCTTCTCTGTAACAGAGATTTACGGTTTAGAGGATCTTTGTCTATAATTAGGCAGGGGAGGTTTCTGGTTACAATTTCTCTTCTCTTTCTATTCAGAGCGTGGCAGTCAGATAATATAATGTTTTATGTTATCAAAACAGGCAATTTGCCCATTTAAATCCTTCATCACAGTTATTGCCTTAGTTTAAGCCTACAACAAACCATAAACACTTGTTACTTTGAAAAGGTTTTGTCACTCGGTCAGTAAAGTTTAAAAAGCACTTCCGGGCAAACAAGTTAGAAAACTAAAGCAGCATTAACTTTCGCGGCTTGCAAAAATAAGACCTAAGAGGCGAACCGTGACATGTTTATGGATTATACTAAAGTAAGTGTACCTTGGTTCTAATTAAATGTTCTTTAAATAGTCATATGTTGGTGGTGGAGACGCGAACTAAATGGCCTGCTTTTATTTTGAAAGAATTTGACTCCGGTAGTTTGCTCGCTCGACGCTGGTAACTAATCATAGAAATTGATTTACTAGAACGGTTATTCCATTCAAGTTTACACCATTTATACCGTTCTCTTAATACATCCATGATTTACACTTGATAATCTCGTGTGGTTTACACACTGTATATAAATAGTGTACAAATATATTTAAGATCCTTGATTTGAAATATAAAATGTTTCTTCTATACACTCTAGTTCTGTGTCTCTTCTGCCATTACGTGCCCCTGCGTCCGTCGCGAGACCGACGCACATACATAAATCTCGCAGTGATGGCTGCGCCGCCCGATACTGAGAGTTTGGAGTCTCGTATCAGTGAGTATTTCAAACTTAACGTTATTCTACCGAGCAAGTGTTATCTGGACAACCGGACACTCACAAATTATTATCCGCGAGTTGTTGTAGATGAGATGACAGCACACCACACGTGTCCCAGCAGAGGGGGCTCGGATGCTAACGTTAGCTCCGGAGCTGCTGTGCCTGCCAGCTGTCAACACACAACACAGGCTAACTTACACAGCCAGCTGTAGCTAGCTTTAGCTTTGCGGCTCGATGGCTTAACTAGGTAGTGGGCGACAAGTTCACGGGATGGGGGGAAGCAATATTAGTCACAGAGGTTAGATTATGATTACTGCATAGCTATGGCCTCGTAAGAAAGTTCTAGACGAGCGACACAGTGACACAGTGTGACTACCGACAGCAAGCTAGCCACCGTGACTATTAGCACCTGCCCTATATATTTCTCTGCACTTTGGCATGCTGGGGTTATGTGACAGAATTTTAATTTGAAACCATGGAGTCACCCGGGAAGCATGTAACGTTAGGCTTTATTGTGAAAAGCTTAAACATTTTGACTCAACATATCCATCTATAAAAAAGCTATTTTGGGTATAAATATTGATGCGCTCATTCAATTTTTAATCTAAAAGAGAAAATGAACAACATACACACAGTTGCCAGCTTAGCTAACGTTACTGCTAGCTCAAAAAATACCAACAGAAAAATAATAATACATAAGTTGTGCAATAAACCCTAGGTTATAATGCTTTAGTTGGGGTTCTGTTGAATTATATTCAGAGGTGTTTCAAAAATGTGGAACCCCAGTTGATAGAAAAAGACTGCATTCGTTTTAGATAGAGCAGCTGACTGTCTGAACAGGTAGACAGGTACATGATTACCAACACCTCAGACATATGTATTCTAATACCAGAATAATAACATTGATATAATGCAGTGAAGCTGAACTAACACGTATCTCCTCTGTTGTCTTGCATCCAATTTTCTAACATTTCAGACAGAGCCACAAACCCACTGAACAGACACGAAGACTGGAGTAGCATCCATGCCTTCTGTGACCAGCTCAACAATGATTTGGAGGGGTAAGAGGACATTGTTTTTGTGCTTCATACATTAATTATGGTCCGATTGTTGCTGAGCCAAGTCCATTAATCCTGGAGATCCCAGCTGTGGTTGTTTTCCCAAAAATCAATGAAACCCTTCCTGTTTAACTAAACTGAACTGTGAATGTAAATTCACACATGTACAGTATTCAATTCAATACCTGCATGTGCAAAATACAAATCATACTCATCTCTGTACATTAGGCCTGTAAAGATTTTTAAAAAGCACAAACATTTATTTTTTAGATGTGAACAATGTTCAAGTTGTCTGTCGGGTTATTTGGTTGCATAATAATGGGAAATTGAACACACCTGACATTTTTCAGCAGTCATTCTCAACTATTGTAGAACTCATTAATCTGATTCATTAATTGATAGTGTTAATTTTACATTAAAAACACTAAAAACTGTTTTTTATTCCACAGTATAATAGTAAAACAGGGAAATATTAGCTATTGATATCTTGCTCAGCACTACTTGCAGCACAGTTGATCCCCGCTTGCATTCGCTCACTTCCCCTCAACTGCTCTGGACATTCAGTTTGGTTTGTGACTTGTGTTCCAGACCTCAGCTGGCCACCAGGCTCCTGGCCCACAAGATCCAGTCCCCACAGGAGTGGGAGGCCATGCAGGCCCTGCTGGTGAGTTCAGATCTGACCCAGAATCAGCTGCCTCTGTACTGCTAATCCTACTTTTTAGTGCAAATGTTTAGTTTTTCTTCTTCTACTTTACAAAGCCTCTACTAATTTTCTACCCCACTAATTGTACGGATATTACAATTTTGGTTTTTAGATTTCTTATTGTTTTACTGCTTTAAGATTTCAACTTTTGGCAGATTTCATCCACACATTATCTAAGGGCTCCCAAAACCAATATGCATCAAACCCTAAATCAGAAGCATGTAGTAGATGATAATGTTAGATGTTAAAATGAGTCTGTGTTCCTCATTATATTGTCAGGACTATACAGTAATGTAACAGAAAGAAACCTAAATTCACCTTAACGGTTTGTCTAAATATGGTTTAAATAGTTTTAAGTGACATTTTAGAGCATGATGTTGCAGTTTTCAAATAGTTTAATTTTTATTTTCTCGTCTAGGTTCTGGAGACGTGTATGAAAAACTGTGGGAAAAGGTTTCACAGTGAAGTGGGCAAGTTCCGTTTTCTCAATGAACTCATCAAAGTAGTTTCTCCAAAGGTAAGACTTTCTGTGTGTGTCTTATGTTTTTGACAGTTTTTATTTTATTTTTGTCAATCACGTCTGTTGTGTGTAAATCTCTCGGTTGTTTGTCCTCAATCCCCCCCCCCACTCAGTACCTGGGCTCCCGGTCGCCAGAGCCAGTAAAAAAGAAGGTTTTGGAGTTGATCTTTAGCTGGACTTTGGGGTTACCCGAGGAGGCCAAGATCTCAGATGCCTATCAGATGCTAAAGAAACAAGGTGGGAGGCTAACTTCTAAAGTTGTTTGGAGGGGATGAAAGGTTGCAGCCATAGTCACTTTTTAAAGCTTTAGTGTGTTACTTTTTGATATTTAATGAACGTCCGTTACATTCAAGCCATTGCCAAATGAGTTGCTACAAAGTTAATTAAGACTATCAGCTCCACACAACTCTCTCTGGATTTCTCAGTATGACTATGTTCAGAAGATTGTGGCGTCCGGTGACTTTCACACGCAGAAACTCGAGTGAAGATAATGACCTCTTCTGAAGAGTTTTTTTTTTTTTAAATCCTGGCTACTAGCAATTGTGTGTGTGTGTGTGAGATCTGGAGACTTGTATCATGTGGTTGTTGTCATTACTTAGAATCCTTCATGGGGGTGACAGAAACTACGCACTATAGCTTTAAGATTAACTTTGTTAAATCTTTTACATAGTAATAATGGCTAAAGCAACAAACAATAATTACAGTGATGAGTAATGACTGGAAGCATTTAACTCCTTTTTCTTTTTCATATTCTGTGTTTGTAAATCAGGTATTATTAAACAAGACCCAGAGCTCCCACCTGACAAACTACTGAACCTTCCTCCACCCAGACCCAAGAATGCGATTTTTGAGGACGAGGAGAAGTCCAAAGTAAAGACTCGTCTGTTAAAAGAAAAATAATCACAATAATAAAAAGATGCTTTCCAAACACGAGAATAAATGTGACCTGAGCTAGTTTCCTACCCACCGTGCATGCTGTCATGATTGTGCTCGTATTCCCCTTTTGGGATTTCTGAATTCTCTTGACTCATTTTCACCATGGGAACTCTGCCTGTCTCTGCCTGCTTTGTCAGATGTTGTCTCGCCTGTTGAATAGCTCGCACCCTGATGACCTAAAAGCTGCCAACAAACTCATCAAGGAAATGGTCCAAGAGGTAAACCTGTTTCCTTCTCCTCCTTCCTAACTCCTTTTTTATAAATTGCACCTTCTGTTCTACATAAACTGCACCTTCACTTTTTGTCTCTTGTGGGATTTTTAGGAAAAGGAGTTAAATACCAGAGTGCTACACTCATGGCAGAAACATTAGCTACTGTAATTGAGGACGTGGGTTGGTTGCCTTGGAGGGTGTTGTGTGTCACTAGCAGAGTAGTTTTCTAATGGCCTCTACCTGACCTTGCTGTACCTCCCCATTCGTGCCTTTAGATTATTTTTTGGGGCATTTTTAGGCCTTTATTTCCACAGGACAGATGAAGACATGAAAGGGGAGAGAGAGAGGGAATGACATGCAGCAAAGGGTCGGAGTCGAACCCGCAGCGTCGAGGAGTAAACCTCTATCTACACTACCGTCAAAAGTTTGGGGTCATTTATAAATGTCCATTCCACTCCATTACAGACAGAATACCAGCTGAGATCAGTTGCATTGTTTTTTTTAACCAGGGCAGCAGTTTTCAGATTACATTATGTGTTTACATAATTGCAAAAGGGTTCTCCAATGTTGTAGACAGAAGTGGCTGATCTTTAATGCAATATCTGCATCGCCCATTATCAGCAACCATTCAGCCAATGCTCCAAAGGCTCATTCTGTTTACTAATCTATCATTTTAAAAGGCTAACTGAGAAAACATTGGAGAACCCTTTTGTAATTATGTAAGCACATAATGTAATCTGAAAACTGCTGCCCTGATTAAAAAATCAATGCTACCGATACTGCTACTCAGCTGGTATTCTGTCTGTAATGGAGTGGAATGGAAATTTTTGACCGGTAGTGTATGTGCACCTGCTCTACCAACTGAGATAACCCGGCCACCCCATTCGTGCCTTTGGCTATGTTTTTGTGTTGCTATTTTAGGTTTCAGCAGCTTGCTTGATGCATGTATCATTTTCATACACAACATGCACGTTTGTGGTCACCCCCTGCTACGTGTGCCGTCTGATTTTTTTTTATTTATTTTTTTTGTCTCTCGTCTGTCGCAGGATCAGAAGCGAGCAGAGAAAGTGTCAAAGCGGGTGAACACCATTCAGGAGGTGAAGGAAAGCGTCACTTTGCTCTCTCAGCTTCTGCAGGACTACGACAGCACCGCCGACAATCAGAGCAACGCCGAACTCTTACAGGTGAACTGAAAGACGCTTTTGATCGGAGGGAGAGCCAGACCATTCAGTGTATGGAGGCAGGAATTCGATTTGAAGGTATTTAATATGGTGTGTTGTGTGTGTGGTCAGGACCTGTACCAGCGCTGTGAGAAAATGAGACCAACACTGTTCAGACTGGCAAGTGATACGGAGGACAACGACGAGGCTCTGGGTGAGTATTACTTTTATTCATCTGCCGTTATTTATCATGAAAAAAGGAATGACCCCTCCTTGTTTATTTGCTGCAGAAATGTCTTTAGCGCTAATAGTCCTCAGCAGGCAGAGAAAGACGCAAAAGGTAAATTTATAGCAACGTTAAACTGGTGTTTTTTATCCTCCATCTTAGAGGCCTCCAACAAGACACTAAACTCGGCCTTCCTTGTTCTTTCAAAGTTGTGTCTGATAAGAGCGCCAGAGACGCGCCCACAATAAAAAAAACTAAACATAAGAGCTATTAATCATTAAAAGCTGATGCCAATCAGTGTTAAAGTGCTCATATTATGCTTTTTGGCTTTTCCCCTTTCCTTTATTGTGTTATACATCTTTTTTGTGCATGTTATAGGTTTACAAAGTGAAAAAGCCCAAAGTCCCCCCCCCAAAGGGACTTACCATCTCCAACAGAAAACACTGTTCACAAACTGCTCCAAACAGCTCTATTGTAGTCCAGCCTTTACTTCAGAGACAAACGTGGTCACTTTGGAACACATGTTATAATGCTCGCCTAGCTGCTAGCGTGGCACGCCCTCATACTCTGCTTCTGACTGGCTAGTAGTCCTTACCTAGGTACTGTCAGGGCACGCCCTCATACTCTGCTTCTGACTGGCTAGTAGTCCTTACCTAGGTACTGTCAGGGCACGCCCTCATACTCTGCTTCTGACTGGCTAGTAGTCCTTACCTAGGTACTGTCAGGGCACGCCCTCATACTCTGCTTCTGACTGGCTAGTAGTCCTTACCTAGGTACTGTCAGGGCACGCCCTCATACTCTGCTTCTGACTGGCTAGTAGTGCTGATCTAGGCACTGCGCATGTGCGACTCTCAGCAAAGATGGAACAGAAGCGAGATGTCTCACTCTGTAGCTAAAACGGAGAGCTCAACACACAGGGTGAAAAGAGGAGCTGCCGCAATGTGCAGTACAACAAATATATGGTGTAAACATATTCTGATATAACCTCTAAATACAATTATGAACCTGAAAATGAGCATTCATTACCACACTCTTTACATACTACACATTAAGTGTCTTTACGGTCTTTGTCCTGCATGAATCTTTGATATCCAGGACCGCCGTTTTCTTTAATTATTTCACGAGCCATTTGCAATTCACTGTAAAATATTGAAAAATACAGATAATCAACTTGGTTGGATAGTTACAGTTGGCTTATTGGAGAAACTTTGCGTTTACTTCTCCTCTCAAGTCCATAGAGCTGCTGAGGTTCACCGTATTCCCTAGTATCCTTTTTTTTGGGGAAACCCAGTGCTGGTTTTTACCAAATCTCGTATTGAATATGTTTAAGCAATGTTCCTTTACTTCTGCTTGAAAGATTTTTGCATAAAACATTTTTTTGTGTTCTGATTTGGTTTGGCTCTCTAATTTCTAAGCTCTAGTCCACCCCGCTGCCCAGCAGGACAGACGTCACTTCTGACTTTTCTTGGAACACTGAAAACAATAAGGAGTATTTTCTCATGTCTTTCCACAGCGGAGATCCTGCAGGCCAACGACAGCCTGACTCACATCATCAACCAGTACAAACAGCAGGTGAAGGGGGAAATAGTAAACGGCAACAACACATTAAACGCACAGAAACAAACAGGTGGGTGAAGCACTGAGCACAGAAACGCATTACTCATCACCATCGGTCTACAACCGGTTTTTTTTAATGCAGAAACATTTGTAGATTTAAAACTTCCTGGTGTTTTTGTTTTTTTGTTTTTTTTAAATCAACTGGCTTAAATCCATGTCTCACAGGAGGAGGGACGGCACTGCTGGATCTGTCAGGATTGGACACGTCACCACAGTCGCCTCCGTCCTTCCCAGAGTTCCCCACTCCAACAGACAGCCTCAACGCCCCCTCGCAGGAGATGGGGATCAGTCTCCTCGACGACGAGCTCATGTCACTCGGTAACCGCCCGTCAGACACCAATACGTCGTATGCAGAATATTAATAGAGATTGTGTGGAGTTCTCTTGGACCACAGTCCTAAATAGTGCTGCTCCAACAGGTTTAAGTGAAGGAACACACGCCTCCAACCCTCACTCCCAGCCTGAGGACTCCACAGCCTGGGACTCCTTCCAGGTATTATTATTATTATTATTATTATTATTAGTTACACTGACGTCATTTGTCAAACGCACTTCTTCACAACTTCTTTATAAAATTCAAGGCAATGGGCATCATCGCTTTTAAAATGTGCCGTAAGTGATGCTGTGCAAAGATTGTTGATATCTGATAACAGACATCACATCACCTGCACTAACTGCAACTTGCACAATAGGTTTGTTTACCTACAGCTTTATCAATACTATTTAAACAGTTGTACAGTTTTTATTCCCAATTTATAGATATTTTAAACTTATATTCTATCCTATTATTTTCATGTATATTGTATCCTTTTACTTCATGTGTGTGATATTTTTGCTGCTGCAACACCGGAGTCGATCCATCCATCCATCCATCCATCCATCCATCCCTCCCCCCCCCCCCCCCCCCCCCCTTCAGAAGCTCTGCCCCCCAGATATGTGGACGTGCATTGTTATAGCGACCAGTGAAACACTTCTGCCAGTATCTCTGCTGACTAAACGAAATATGTCCGAATCGATGTTGGCTCACGTTAGGTTGTGGATTAGCAAACTGTCACTAGTTCGGTAAAGCCAGCCAGTTGGCAGCAGCCATCACAAACAATAGCAAACGGACGAGGTTAAACTGACCTGTTGAAAACGGCAAACAGTGAAACCGCAGGGCAACGTTACTCACTTGTCCATCAGGAAGAGAGCCCTCATCAGTTTCCATTCCTTTGAAATCTCGGGAGGCTTCTGCCTTTCCCGGTTCACATTGACACGAGGCCTCCCCTATCACTCGCTTGCACAAGCAACTGGCACCGCCTGTTGCTGATTGGCTGGAATAGTGTTGTTTGGCTTGTGCGCACCTTTCTGTTTGTCTGGCATTTACACAGCCAGGGCTGTGTAGGAACACCAGATTTAGTTTTTTATTTTTTCTCACACAAACCCAACTGGCTGTGCGGACTGATAGATCTGAGCTGCTTAGCTCCAGCCGTCTTAAATAGGAAACAGAAGGCAATCAGGCAGAGTGGAATCAGGTGTGGCTGATCCTCCCGCCACACCTCGCCACTTGGACTGCCTCCTTATCACCTGCAGGGAAAAATACCCAGGAGCCACCCACAGAGTGGGTCATCACACTTACTATACCTTTTTAATACAGCTCCAGTATAATCAACAAGACATCTGTACCACTATTTAACTCTCGCTTTCTACTTGCAGTCCTCTGACAGCATAGACACAGACATCCCAGCAGCACCCAGTCTCCTCCTGAGTCCAGACCCGCCCTCCTACTCTCAGCCCCTCTCGTCTGGCTCCACCCCCGGGAACTCGGCCCTGGACGAGCTGGAGCTGCTGGGAAAGACACTGATGCAGCAGTCCCTGCCTCCAGAGGGCCTGCAGGTCAAATGGTATTTAACTTGCACTACTGTCACATTACTGTGGGGAAATAACCTCACGTTTTGATATGCTTGTCTGCGTGTGTAGTTTAAATAGATTATTGCAGTAGCAGGATTTCTGTTTTCAAACATCGGACACTCCTAGAACCCAGCTACTGCACTCTATACTGATGGGAGAAACAACAGCTATCTGCTTTGACTTTTTACTCCTCACATTTTCATTCTGGCTGTTGTTTAGGTAGCTCTTGGTTGCCTACATGGCTCAAAATGCCCCTTAGAGGTTTTGTCTCCTTATGCACTTAGTTAAAGGGGGATTCGTAACATTTTCAGTTTCACAACCGTCCACACAGTTACATTTGTAAAGCTTCAATTAAAAAGCGCGCACACAAATGAATTGTTCATGTATCCGTTTTCAGGGACAAGCAGCAGTGCAAACCAACTCTGAGAGATCTCCAGAGCAAGTCTGGCCACAACATTACCCCGAACCCCATCCCAACCTTCGCCGCTGAACATCCGCCACCTCTCCCCAACTCTCAGCCCAGCCCTGCAGTCACGTTGCTGGATATGTCCCCCACTCACAATGACACTCCTTCTGCAGAAGTCACCCTGACTGATGTTTTTGTACCGCTAGAATCCATTAAGCCCAGTAAGTGAGCTTGATGGCTTCATGCTTCTGTGCACCTAGAAAGTACAGAATTGTTATATGCTCACCTCCTCTATCTCTCTCTGTCCTTTTCTCTCTCCAGGTAGTCTGTTACCCGTGACTGTGTTTGACGGACACAGTCTGCGGGTTCTCTTTCACTTTGCTCGCGACTCGCCTCCGTCTCGTCCCGATGTGCTGGTGGTGATCATCTCCATGCTGTCATCTGCTCCCGTCCCCGTCACAGACATAAACTTCCACACCACGGCTCCAAAGGTCAGCAGTAAGACACCTCAAGGCCTTCGTCTCCCATTAGATACAGTTGTTACTGAACCACTGCAGCCGATTAACTGTCTCCGTAAAGAAAGAATGTTGTTTGATTTCATTTCTCAACTGTAGTCTATGGCAGTGAAGCTGCAGCCCCCATCAGGAACAGAGCTCCCAGCTTTCAACCCCATCCTTCCTCCTGCTGCTGTCACACAGATCCTGCTGCTGGCCAACCCAAACAAGGTACGCACACATTTTTACCTATTGTATCTAGACATCGAGTTTCTCCCTTTTTAAAAGAGAGTTCCTGTCGATTTCAACACGTAGCTCTGTTAACTTGTTAATTTGCTGTCAGTAGCGAGAAAAACGAAAACAATCGGTGCTGCCTACACCGTGTTGTCCTCCTGCTAGCGTTAGCACCCAGGAGACTGAAACAGGGCAGGGTTTAAACGTGCTTTTAGCCTCTTAACATGTTCTAAATGTCATTAAAAGTGCCTACCCATGTGAAGTGATTCCTTCCGAGTGAACACAGTGAATCTGACTGCAGTAGATGTGAAAGAAATGCATGAAAGTCGTGCTAATTCAGCTCTGTTTAGTTCCGGTGTCGAGACGGCAAGACGAGTGCTTAGGGACCGTCTACAAACTACAACACTGATAAGAGATACAAAAATATTTTCAAAAATAGGCATATGCTTATTTTTTTTTAAGTACTGTAGCAGGAGACAAGTTATAATTGAGGTAAGTTTGGAGACACTACCTTATTTAATCATTAAATGAATAAATATTTATTTTATTTCGGTTTTGTACTTTGTAGACGGTCCCTAAGCACTCGCTGCTGTAGCAGGAGGATAACACGGTGTAGGCAGCACCGATTGTTTTCGTTTTTCTCGCTACTGACAGCACTCCAAATTTAAAAACAGAGCTACGTGTTGAAATCGACCGAACTCTCCTTTTTAAAAGAACCCTTTTGTGTCTAAACTGTATGAAAATCACCTTCCACTGGACTTAAATTGCTCAAGCAGGACAGTAACCACAAAGTCTTACTTATGAGGGTCAGAGGGTTTCTTATGCTGTACAGATTGTAAAGCCCCTTGATTGGTTGGTTTTGTCAAGTGTTTGTCCTAATGTTATTTCTTTTTCACTGTTAGATACGATAATAGCAGACACTCTGCTGACAACTACAGCATGAAATGGAAAGTCTCTGAAAGGAAATAATCCCTTGAAAAACACACTACCCTGCAAACGTTGTCACTTTACAGTTTTCGTCGCAGGCTGTGACAGTATGTATTGTCAGAATGAGCAGAGTATGTCAAGCTACAGCTCAGCACGACGCTAAGGTGCATTATAAAAAAGTGACACTACCAAGTAGAAGAAGTGACATTGCATACAATACTATATAGAAACAACAATAGAAAAAATACAATAGAAAACTGGAGGGAAAAAAAACAAAAATGCCACTGAAAGGATTTCACCACCTCCGGTCCTGGGAGCTGTGATCAGTCTGTAGTCATCCCTGTTATGTCTCTGAGTAGTGCTTCTGACTCACGACAGTGAGATAAGTACAGAGAACTATAATTTAATCCACCTCTCTTTGTTTGTGCTTCAGGAGAAAGTGCAGCTGCAGTACAGACTAGCCTTCACCATGGGAGAGCAGGAGCACAGTGAGAGCGGCAGTCTAGAACAGTTTCCCCCTCCAGAGACGTGGGGGAACCTATAGCATTTAAACACAACCCCAACCTGACAGACTCTCGCTTTCAGGCTCTAGCTTCCTTCCTAAACCGACTCAACGAGCTGCATACGCCCGGTTTCCTTTTTAAACACATTGTACTTTCTTTAATTGGCATTGATTATTTTTCCTTGGATTACGCTCATGCTCAATCAATGTAACGTGTGTATGCTTTGCTCTAAATGAATCATGTGTGTCTAGGTCTAGTCTGCTGTATGTGGCCGCTTTAAAAACAAACCTGCAACGTGCTTACCCAACGTTGTTGCAGTCTTTTCGTATCGTTTTCTTTTCCTGTTGACAGTGCTACGAAAAAAGAAAACCATATCAAAAGTGTGCATATTTTGGTCTTCTGGTGCGAGTTTGAATCAATTATCAGTTGCGTTTACCCTCACCTCTGCATGCTCTTTCAACATGGGACACAACGCTTGCGAAATCCAGCACACCAAAAGAGAGGACGTAAGCATTACATACACACAGCTCATCTTAGTTTGCAAAACAAAGCTATACTTGATCGTTTTGTGGTGTGTATTTTGTGACGAGTGTAGAGCACTCAATTTCTTTCGCAATGACCGAAGTTCACTTTGATTTGCACGATTATTTTTTGATTGTACTGGTTTCCTGTCTTTTCCTCATCTTGTTAAGAACATTTACTGTAACATGAGGTGTGCATCATCTGCCATATGTGCCTATTTTGCAGTTCTTACATTTAACTTTAACGTGTGTTTGAATGGATTTAGTTTTTCTCATCTGTTACACATCAGTCATATTGTCTGCAGTTTGTCTGAGATACAAATCCGCTACATTATAACCTTAAATTCTTAATATATTCAAAGCATTTTTAGTAGTAGAATAAGTTACATTCTGACTAATCTTTTCTTTAGCTTGTGATTTAAGTTAATATTTCAGCATTTATTGGGTAAAACTGAAACATCATGCAAACTGAGATGAACCCAGGTGCTCTTAGCACACCGTTTGTCTCAAAACATGTTTCACACGTTTCTACAGTCTGCGATGCATGTCAGCCACGCTGAACACTTTCTCCCCCCCACAGGCTCTCAATCACATTCCGCTGCACTAATCTCCAATATGACTGCTTTGTAAATACCAATGATGGCAGTCCTGTTATGTAAATTTGACTTGTGCAAGAGCATAACACTGGTAAACTATTCCAAATGGGTAATAAAGTTGTTTTTTTTTCTTGGTGACCTGAAGGCCTGTTTATTTGTGTTCGGTTTTTCACCACATGAAAACAAAACAATACCTAGAGCTACCATCAGATTCCATGGATGTTAGTGTCAAGGATTTCAAGACCACACAGTGATACATTGCAGAGCTTTATTAAACTGTAAAAATGGGACTTAGTATGTGCTAGGAAAATCTCAATCCATCACTGCTTCAAAGACTTGCCCACACTGGTAATCAACTGAATAAGGTAATCTACAGTAGACTCTGTAAACACACTTGTCTCATTTGTATGTGACTGTAACTCCTGCCATGGATACAAAAGCCCCAGAGTTGCCTCTGTAGAGCCAAAATTAATATCTACGTATCAATATATATGTTCAAAAGAAGGAAAACAAAAAATCCTAATTGTGCTCAAACTACACCAGGATCTCCATATTTTCCTTTAATCAATTCAAATTAATCTTGTAGCTTACAAACCCAAAAATAAAGATATTGAACCTAAAACAGAAACAAGCTTTTATACAAGAATTAACTTCAGCACCTACCTGTGATACACCTAAAGAGGAAAATCAGATACTTCACAAATCCTATGTGACAGCTCACAGAAAGAGGCTCACAATACAAAAACAGCATGTTTGTACAAAAGGATTTTTTTAAAGACCATCATTACAAACTTAGACAAATGACACAGACAAGCTTCTGTCACACTAAATAATTAATGTTGATTAATAAAGAGTCATAAACTAAAGGCGTTGCCCAGCTAATAAACAAACTGGGAACCAGTCTAAATGATTCCATATCGTTGCGTGTGTGTGAGTTCTTGTTTAACTATATTCGTGGGGTCCAAAAACCAGGAGTCCAGTATACTTGTGGGGTCCCGACAGCTTTGTGGGGCCAAAATGCTGGACCCCACAACTTTAAAGGGCTGTCTGAGGGTTAGGGATAGAATTAGGTTAAGGTTAGGTATTTAGTTGTGATGGTTAAGGTTAGGGTAAGGGGCTAGGGAATGAATTATGTCAATGACGGGTCCCCACAAAGACAGTACCACAAACCTGTGTGAGTGAGTGAGTATGACTGATGCACAGATCGCATTACTTTCTGCCTGATGGAGGGGGTGGCTGTGGAGGAGCGAACTGGAACAGCGAGTGCCCCATCAGGCCCATCATGGGCTGGGGAGGGTTGAACTGCTTGGCCATTAGAGGCTGGGGGCCGGCTGAAGAAGGTGGGACCTGCCCTACTCCACCGCCCCCTGACCCAGAGCTGCCCCTAGAGCTGCTGTACTGACTGCTGCTGCTGCTATTGCTGCTGCTGCTGTTATTCTGATACTGGTCGTATGAGCTGGAGCCGTAGCTGCGTCCTCCGTCCCTGCTGCTGCGATCCCTGTGAGACGAGGAAGATGAGGAGGAGCGTTCCCGGTCCCGGCTGCTTCCTCCGCGGCTATCTCGGCCATAGCTGCTGCTACTGCTGCCGCGGCTGTCCTTGGCGCTGCTGCCGCCTCCACCCACAGAACGCATTCGCCGGTCACACGTGTCCTGGTACATCAGGTTGGGATTGTTAGAATTGGAGCTGCCACGAAAACGAAGACGGCCACCTGGAGGGAAGAGAGAGGGAGCACAAACAGCAATCAAACTGCTATGTTTGACTAACAACTACCTCTCTATCAGTCAAGTGTATTTCATGTTCAATTAAGCTGTTGTATGGCATCTTTCACAATACCCTCATACTAAAGACATTAGGAAAGACGAAAACTAGAATTCCCCCCCAAAAACGTCAAAACTGATTCCTCTTTGATGGTGAGATCTCAGCAGCTAAGTTATTTGGCCACCATGTAAAGTATGATGTCATCTAATCCAGCAGAAAGTGCCTCTCACCCCCTCCGCCTCCTCCCCGTCCAGTATCAACTAGCTGCAGCAGTTTGGGATTGATGGCCTGGCGGGCCTCCTCCAGCACCCGGATCAGGTCGCGGGCCTGGCGGAGGTTCCCCGGAGTGAAGAAGGTGTAGGCGGTGCCTTTGTTGGTGCTGCGGGCCGTACGACCGATGCGATGGATGTAGTCCTCCGATGAGTTGGGATAGTCATAATTGATGACAAACTTGACATCCTCCACATCTTTTTGACATTTGAGCCAGTAGTAGTTGAGGACGGGTGGTGCGACGGGATCCGTTACAGGGATGGAAAAGACAAAAACAAAAAGTCAGAACGAGACTTAACACCGCTTGAAAACTGAATCAATGAATTTACTCCATTCATGATTTTTAAGTTTTGTGCCTTTGGAACTGGGAACATTTTAGACAGACAATACCTGCAAGACACCTATATTCCTCTGAAAGCACTCACTTACCTGTTAAATGAGAGAACTGTTTGTACAATACACAATTAAGAAATGAATTTACTTACCATGCCAATTACACAAGAGAGCTATATTTCCAATTATAGTAATAATAAGGGTAACTTGCACACATGCAAATAAGTTACGTGCAGCCAAAGCTACAGATCAACTGGATTAAGTGATGGAGAAAGTTACAGTGGTTTGCTGAAGAATTTGGGAAAAACTAATTTTAAGAAGTGACCCTACAGGCAACCCTTGTGTAAAATACAGATTCGGTGACCTGATGGTTTAGGTATAAGAATCAAATGAAAAATGTTCTTTTAAGAAACAATATCTTTTCATAACAAATTAAAGGTCTGTTTCTCATTACAGTTGACAAAGGGCTGATGATGATGAAGGCTGGCGGAGGAAAAAAAACGGGGAACGGGGGTTGAGGTACTTACCCTGTATTAGAGATTTAGTGATGCGCCCCCCACCCTTACCCTTCACCAGTCCTGGGAGGTCTGCAGGGGTAGGAGGAGAGAGAACAGGACAAAAGCAGTCCCTTCAGCCACCTCGCCACTCCTCCAAAACACTCCCAAAGCTGGAAACTGTCCGGGCCAGAGCTCCAGCTGGACTGTGCTGGGATGGCGTTTTTGGAGACATTACGGCTGAGTTTGTGCGGTTTTTAGCACAAGGTGATGTGGGGAGAGGCCTTACTGGATTCTTTCATGTAAAGGAGCTTGAATTCATGTAAAGGATCGTAAATTCTTGTAAGAACAAATTATTCTGCCATTTCTTACATTAGTGGGTGGCAGTGACAAATAACTTGATTATCTTGATGTAGAGGGGTGGAAGTGGTAGATTTTTTCTCAAAGGCTTTGATTGGAGCGGCTTGTTCCAAATGCCGCCATGGTCACTTCCAGTGGCAGTGATATCAACGAGCCCAGCTTTTCAAGTTTAGTAACAAGAAACAGATACTAAGGAGAAGCCTTGTGGATGTGTTCTGTAAGAGGGATCTGAGAGCGGGCTCTGCCAGGGAATTTGAGTCCTGACAGTTCGTGCTAGTCCTTATGACTAGTTGAAAGCAGGACACACAGTAGATTTGGGGATAGGGGGCAAAGGGACAAAAAGGGCAGGGGTCTGCAATGGTTTAAAGAAAACAACAAGAAGATAATAGAAGACCAGGATAGGAGGTTGAAGGAGTAAGGTTGGTAAAATGAGAGACAGAAGAAAACATTTAAGAAATTAGCAAAAGAGGGTGAGAAGTGATAACCGAGTGAGAAAACGACAGCAGGGAAAAGAGAGATGATGTGTTACAGAGGCAGAGAAATTGAGTGAAAGAAAGGACAGAAAGGAAGAGGAGGTAGGGAAATCGTTTATAGAGAGGTGGCTCCTCCAGGCCAGGACTCCTGCCAGCCAGGACCAGACATGACGTCCGCGGAGGGAGAGGCCGGCCGGCACAGCCAGTGGTGGGGGGTGTCAGGGGCTGGCATCAGGGGGCAGTTCAGAGGGGAGACTCCAGCATAGCCGTCCATGCCCGGCTTTGGCTGCTTTCCACCCTCACTTCCTGGCAGTTGTCTCTTTCTCTGTCTTCTTGTAACGCACCACTGTTTCTCGGCTTCACAAAACGTGAGTATGATCTATCAAACTGATCTGCAGGACCAATTTAGGTAAACATTTTAGTTTAGTTTAGTCAACGTTTGATATTGGGAATGGAAACCTATCTCCTCAAGGACTGTGCAGAATTTTCTTAATCCATATCCGATCAGAATACATAACACGAAAATATTGAAAATGTTAAAAATTCTCTAAGTCTGAGTCTCTGAGTTAATTTAATTAGTGGTGCGTCACTGTGATGATGGCATGGCTGAGGGGGAGCCCACCCTCCTTCATACCCCCCTCTTCGCCCTCTCGACTGACAGCCGCCCCCGACCCTGGATCAAATTTGGAAGCCCAGCAGCACTCCGCGCTCGCACCCCCCCCCTCCCTCGTCGCCCAGACAGCCAGTGTCCTGGAAGGGGGGGGAGAGTTTTTGTTTGTGGGCTCTGTTCTAGGTTTTCAGCGGAGATGGCTGAGTCTGGGACTGATTAATCAGGCCGTCTCTCTCCCCAAGTCAGCTTTCGATTTGTCATGCCTGAGTCCGGCTGCAGGCTCCCGAGGGCCTGTGTGCTTCTAGTTGCCGGAGGAGAGACTTGGAAACAAAAACAAAAAAACAAAGAAAACAAAATGAAAAGAAAACAAATGAACATAGAATTAGGTTAAAGATTGACTGCCATCCTGTAAGGGGCTGCTTCACGAGCCTCACCCCTTACATCGTCACACTTTATTCAACATTATTCCTAGGTTCCTGTTTTTATGCGTTATTCAACAGAACATACAGGAAACCACGCTTCAAATAGGATATACTTCTTAGATACTCATTTTATCTGAGAAGTGTCATATGTTCTTTGGAAGAACATGCGTTTGTTGTTAACTTTTGATCATAAATCTACTTGAATAAACATGCAGTGGAAAGTCTAATCATTATATAATGAGCATTGTTATTATTATTATTATTATTATTATTATTATTATTATTATTATTATACATATTAAATGGTCAAATGTGTACCATATCAGTGCGTGGTTATACTGAGGAAATGATTTACTTTGCACTTGAGCACAGAGGACATACCCAAACCACGTGAGGCCACGTCAGTAGCGATGAGGATGGGAGCTTTGCCGCTACGGAACTCTAAAACACGAGACGAAGAACAGATGATCAGCAGCTGAACATCATCTTAAAAGAGAGAAAAAGGGAACAAAATGCTTGTAGAAGTCACTGTTGTTCAAATGTTTGTGGTACCTGTTAACACCCAGTCTCTCTCTGGCTGGCTCTTGTCGCCATGAATACACATCGCTGGCCATCTAGAAGAGAGACAAGCCCGTTTTCACTTGAATTACCATGTAGATTTGTCCAGTTAATATGATTTTACATTCTCAATCCCCAACATCAAATGCCTGTCTTCCTGTTCCAACTAACATCTGGTTCAGATGCTAAACATGTTGACCAAACTGTATTCATTTCATTTTTTATTTGTTTATTTGAAATAGGGACAGATGCTACCACATAGACATTTGTGCAACAAATCTCCAGTGTACAATAGGGTTGCACTATATTGACAAAATGTGATAATGCCATATCGATTATGAATATTGCGAAATCGATATTAATTTCGATATTTTTAAACATAGGTAAAATTACAAAAGTTATGGGAAAACGCATCAAAATAGATTCATAACAAATAAAAAGTCTTCTTACAACACAAGGTTTATTTCAACTGACGTCATATTGGACTGGTCCAACATGAATAAATAAATAAGGACCATGTCTACAGAACAGGACATGTTTAACTGGTTGGACAGTATAAAATAAATAAAGAGAACGGGACACAACTTTTCTTTCTCTTCTCCGATTTGTTCACACACGTGGTACGCTCCGTAGGGTTTGTCACGTAGCGGACCCGTGAGCTGACGTGCACTGACATGTGCAAGTGGCACGGTAACCGACCAATGAAACATGATCATTATAGCGTTTCAAGCTCTAAATCAAACACAACTAAGCCACACAGCCGACGGACGGGACGCAGCGCTCCACAAACTAAATATTGCATACTTATCGCAACACTTTCGATATAATATTGCGCAACGTGATATCGCGATATCGAGTCGATTTATCATGCATCCCTAAATGTACAGCATTCCAGCATTTACTGCCATTGCTGGTTTCTAATGCCCGCCCCTAGTATAGAACCCCATCATCACTCACCCATCACGTCTCATCCTGCGTGTGAGATCGTCACATCGTTTCTTGGTCTCCACGAAGATGATGGTCTTGTTCTCTTTCTCAGCCATGATCTCCTCCATCAGCTGGAGCAACCTGAGGAAAGAAAACAGAAAAATAAATGACCAGATTTATAATATTTACAAATTATATACATGTATATCCACCTCACTTATCACTTCAAAAAAAAGAGCCCATGGTCATTAATTTAAGGATTAAAAGGGATGGGAAAGAGATCCAGTAAACAGGAATATAATCAAGCAAGGAATTTAACAAAAGGACGAGGGACCTAAATAATACAAACCGTGGCCGGTTTACTTACTTGTGGTCCTTCTCACTATCCATACAGACGTCAACTATCTGAAGGATGTTGTGGTTGGCGCTGAGTTCCAGCGCTCCAACATTGATTTGGACATAGTCTTTCAGAAAGTCCTCTGCCAGCTGGCGAACCTCTTTAGGCCAGGTAGCGCTCCACATCAGGGTCTGTCTGTCGGGCTGAGCAAAGAGCACATCAGATAGACAAAAATAAGTAATGACAGATACTAAAATGAATGCAAAAACACACTAAAACACAATGCATAAGCTGTCAAAGCCAGAATTCCACTGCTGCTAAAACACACTAATAGATTTTCTATAAAAAACAAATGTATGAGCTTTACCCTGATCTGGTCCAGAATCTTGCGAATCTGGGGTTCAAAACCCATATCCAGCATGCGGTCGGCTTCATCCAGAACCAAGTATGTGCAGCGTCGCAGGTTGGTCTTTCCAGCCTCAAGGAAGTCAATCAGACGACCTGGAGTGGCAATACAGATCTCAACACCTAGGAGAGACAAACATAGTACATCACTGACTGATGTAATGTGGATTTCAATCGGAAACAATTGTTATAGCTGACCAAGACAATAAATAAATATATTAGATAGTACTGTGACACAAAACAGTGTTAATGCAAACAGTAAATACTCCTAACCTCTCTCCAGGTCTCTGATTTGAGGTCCCTTGGGAGCACCCCCATACACACAAGTGCTTTTGATGCGGGATGACTTTCCGTAGTCGTATGCCACCTGTTGGACCTGTTGCGCCAGTTCTCTTGTGGGGGCCAGAACCAAGCACTGCAGAGCAGACATATAAGGCCAGAACAATCCACTATTTAGTGTATATTGACACTTCAATGTTGTGTTAAGATGGTCTTAAAGGTCCCATGGCATGAAAATTTCACTTTGAGGTTTTTTAACATTAATATGAGTTCCTCCAGCCTGCCTATGGTCCCCCAGTGGTTATAAATGGCGATAGGTGTAAACCGAGCCCTGGGTATCCTGCTCTGCCTTTGAGAAAATGAAAGCTCAGATGGGCCGATCTGGAATCTTCCTTTTATGACGTCATAAGGGGAAAGGTTACCTCCCCTTTCTCTGCTTTGCCCTCCCAGAGAATTTGGCCCCCCCATGAGAGAGAGAGAGACACCATGGCTTGAAAACAAGCAAAGTGGCAGTTGGTCAAGGCCACACCCCCCATCTCCTCCTCAATAGCATTGATGAAAATTGGCTGTAATTCTGCACCCTGACTGAATTTCGGGAAAGAGACTTCAGATACAGTATTAGGGGACCACTAAGGTCTATATAAAAGAGACTTCAGATACAGTATTAGGGGACCACTAAGGCCTATATAAAAGAGACTTCAGATACAGTATTAGGGGACCACTAAGGCCTATATAAAAGCATCCAAAAAGCAGCATGTCACAGGACCGTTAAAGTGCTCATATTATGCATTTTGGCTTTTCCCCTTTCCTTTATTGTGTTATATATCTTTTTGTGCACGTTATAGGTTTACAAAGTGAAAACGCCCAAAGTCCACCCCAAAGGGACTTACCATCTCCAACAGAAAACACTGTTCACAAGTCCAGCCTTTACTTCCGTGACAAACGTGTGTCATTTTGTAACACGCGTTATAATGCTGACCTAGCTGCTAGTGTGGCACGCCCTCATACTCTGCTTCTGACTGGCTAGTAGTCCTTACCTAGGCTCTGCACATATGCGACTCCCAACAAAGATGGAACAGAAGTGAGATGTCTCACTCTGTAACTAAAACGGAGAGCACAACACACAGGGTGAAAAGAGGAGCTGCAGCACAACAAATATATGGCGTTTTCTGAAAATTAAACCATGTAAATCTATTCTGGGACAACCTCTAAATACAATTATGAACCTGAAAATGAGCATAATATGAGCACTTTAATGTTGTGTTAAGATGATCTTAATATCATTCATCATGCAATATCCAAAAGCAGACTACTTCTTGATTAGTCTTTTCTATTCACGTACAATGGGTCCATCTCCACGCTCCAAGTAGGGCTGATGATTGATGTGCACAATGGCAGGCAGGAGGTACTGAAGAAACAAAAGGAGGGGGGGAGGTCAGTGGATTATGCTGCTGTGTAATTAACCAGTAGGTTATGTATTACATCTTTGCAGAGGAAGACACGTGTCTCACCGATAAGGTCTTCCCAGAGCCGGTCTGAGCAATGCCCACCATGTCTCTCCCGCTGAGGGCCAGAGGGAAACCTTGTGCCTGAATGGCTGTGGGCTCCTTGAAATTCTGCTGCATCAGTACATCCAATACATATTCTAGATGGAGAGGCAGAAAAATAAATATTCTGGTTATTTCTGTACCGACAGATTTAGTTTAGCAGTTGTATTTGCTGTGAATGTGTAGATACCCATGTATCCATGTGCTTACGGGGAAACTGGGCCTGATTGAAGGAAGTGACAGGCTTTGGGCAGCCTGAACCTCTAACTGTGATTTCTTTCTTCCTGCAATACTCCTCAACATCATACTGACAACACAAGACAACAACAGAGTGTGTAAAACCAACAACAGACTTAAACACCAGCAGTGTAAAGCATGTTTACTACACTAGAGTCCCTCTTTTCATGCCCAAAACAAAAGTTTACATTATTAGCTAGATGTACCAGAAGATAAGACTGTGATATTTCGGGAATACCTGGCTCATTCGCTGGATTTCCGGATGTTCAGTATAAAAGTTCTTTTCAAATTTCGGAAGCTCATCCAGGTCCCATCTCTTCTTTCGTAAACGGTCCCCGGGGTTCCCGAACTTTCTACCCGGTGGTGGGCCGCCTCTGCTGGACCCGAAACGAGGGCTCCTGCAACACGACGAGACACACATCGTTTAGCTAGCTTTTACGAAACGTTTTTGTGCTAGAATAGGAACGTTAACACTGTTAATCGCAACAAACGCATCCAAAAACTGATATGACAAGTACAGTTTGAGATAGCTCCCACGATATAACGTTAGCTAGCTGCTTACCCTCTGTCACGGCCACGGTCTCGATCTTTGTCTCCGTAAGAACCTCTCATTTTGAGGACACACGCTCTTCTATGAGAGTTAAATCAGTAATCTCTTTTCTCGGAGACGTTACCTGGCTTTCGCGTATGGTTACCGTTTAAGGCCTTGCTTGAAAATCCCCGTAGCTATATCGGTCGCGCTCTCTATTTAGCCAAATGCTTAACGTTACTTAGAACGCTAACGTTAACTGGATGAAGAAACTGTCAATTTCTTATAGGCTTGTTGAAAGTCAAATGTCACACCAAGCCATGTTTTTAGTTGTGACCAATTTAGACTTAAGTTAAATTGACACAATAACAAGGCGCAGCAAGCTGTAGGCTACTGTTGTTGTTAGCATAGCTCACAGCTTGGAAGCGGAAGCTACTGGCGGGTTGCTTAGGAAGCCCCGCCCCCAAGGTATGATTGACATGCTCATTTGTCTGCTACAGCAAACATATCGCTCTGTAAATCACATGAGTAGAATCTGAAACTAAAAGGGAGAAATTTACATTTGATATTAATTTGGTTTAATGATGGCATCTCCAAGTTTTGTATTGATTGGATGTAATACTGTTAGGTACCCATTACATATTGTTGTGATCATGCTAGTGTCTACAAGCCGTCAAACAAAAACCTGGCAGAAATGTCTCGGTTGGATTTGCATTTTATTTCCTTTTTTTAAACACCGACAGGACCCAATAGAGCATCAAAACAAGAGATAATATTACTAATATACAAATTAAAAAGTGTACAACAGAAATAAAACAGGAGAATATATGAAAATTCAAATATTAAACTAAAGCATTATACCAAGCAATGCCATTAGTGTCATCATTCGTAGCGCTTAGTTTAACTATTTACAACATTCCTTCCCTTCTGGTATAATATTTACTCATTTAATATATATTCAGCTTTGTGACTAACATCCAGCTTTCAAATCATAGTATCAAAGCTATCATTTGATAATGTTTTGAATCAAGATGTTTGAGTTTGATATGCTGTTAACCTGGGGCAGAGTAAAAGGCAGCACATTTCACTTTTTCAAAACTAAGATCAACTCAACTTAACCTTGCCTTTAAGTGAAGCACTACAGGTTCAGTGGGAAGTCAGATACAAAAAGTGGTGTGTTATTAACTGAGTGTAAGAGGTGGCTGGTAGGGTTATGGGTTAGCAGTCACAGCAGAAAACCAACTTTTCAACACTTTAATTATTCTGCTGACTGAATACGATTTTCTCATTAGAAAGTTGAGTGTCCTCTTTTGACGGACGCACATCAATTCGGCTGTTAATTCTTCATCCAGACTACATTCATACTGTTCGTTTACCTGCGGTCAAAAGACTATCTGTAAGTCAATCTGTAAAATGTGTTTAGACTGCACTCACTGTAAGGTAAGAGGGAAAACGAGACAGCAAAAGGATCTACTCAGCTATTATTTCGCTGTGCTCTATCAAACATTTACGATTACGACCACAAGCAGCTTCTTTACTGGCCCCTGCTAAAACGCATATTAAACATCAGTTGATAACGTAGAAACTCTACTAATAGGAAAAACAGAGGATGACAGGCAGCTTGAGGATTTTTTTTCTAACATGCATCACTGCTATAGTGCACCCCTGAACAAATCTAATGCAAAGTATGCATCTTGCATACAACCTTTTAATGCCCATATATTCATTTTCCAGATGTGATTTTAGTCTGATTTAAGGCCCGACACATCTGTCTGTAATGACTGACGCCCTGACTAACGCACTATAGCAGTGACGCCTTTATAAACAATACCAGCAGAGGCAGGGATGATCTGTGCTACGTGTCATGCCCTTAATTATGGGATTACAATCCACAGCACATCACAGCTGGGCCGGCTCTGCAGGGAAGTGTTTCTTCTTCAGTAATCTGTAATCTGTGTGGGTTTCACCCTTCCGCCCGTCTCCCTGCCACACACTAAAATCTCTCCGACAGCTGTTACCTCAGTGCTACACAAACAATAGCACTGCGCGAGGAGCCCAACAGCGTCATACGAACCCACAACAAAATGAAAACACTGAATATGTAGAACATTTCTGGAATAACAATTGTCCAACAAACTACTCTTTAAATTTAAAACCTTCAAGGTCATACATTAAAATAAAAGAAAAATGTGATTAAATTGTTATATATTAAAATAAAGCCTGGCAATTCAAAGGCTCCTTAGTTTTGCTTGACTATAAATCAATTCTAAATCTTAAGACAGTGTGTCTCATTGACTGGAGCACGGGGTACTCCTCTATTTGGCAATGTTTCGGTAAGAGGCAAAACTGGCAGAGGGCTGATGAGGAGTTTGGATTCAGAAGCAATATAATAACTGAAAGATGAAGTGTTTTAGATTGAGATGGCACTTATTTGCTCTAGCATACACCTTATATCTGTCATTCATTTGTTTCAGCTTAAGGACGCTATATGCAGGCACGGTTATTTGGACCCGTGTGATATGGTAGTTGTGTCATTAATGGCCTCTATGACATCAACACAAATGACAACATGAGCAGTTAATAAACCTGATAATGTCTAAACATCGTGACTTCTCTTCTCCCTGACTAAATATGACAACAACCTTTCCATCCTCTGTTCCTACTGTACCAATTATTACCTTTCCTTGTAAAAACACTCAATCCCTTCCCACAGTCTGTCAACCACAGCTCCATAAGTCTGACATGACACTTTTCATTCTAAATGTTAAAAAAAATAAAAATAAAAAAAAAGGGAAACCAAATCTGATCTTCCATGTTAAGGTAACAACAAAAGATGTGATTTGTCTCACAAAAGGTGATAAAATCAATGGACTACGGGCGTAAAGCGAGCGTGTGTTTGAGTCTCAGAACTCGTCGTCAGAGCTGAGCAGCAGGGTCTTTTCGTTGTCCCCGCGGGTGCTGATGTTACTGTGGCTACGGGAGAGGGGTGGCCCCCCACTTCGCTCCAGTGTGGACTGCTGGGTGTACTGCTGATACGCTGGGGAGAAGTTATGGATGGCATCCTGGACCATGTCCCCTGGATTCATGGTCTCCTTCAGGCTGCTGGAGATGCTCTTCATTGGGGCACAGCGACCTAAAGGTAAGGCAGAGAGGTCGCAATATTAATAAAGAGACCCAGAACAGGATGGACAGGGAGGGAGGTATCAAAGTGAAATATGAGTCAGAAAATCCATAAACTTATGTTTCTTTCTAACTGAATTTAAAAAAAATATAAATTATTTTGCAGGATGGAATAAATAATAAGTTTCCTGAATGGCATAGACATGCAGATTATATATACATATATATAATAACGCAACAGTGGGTAGTATGATATTACTGGAGGTCAAGATGAGTGCACATTTTAACATTTAAAGAAGGTGATGATGTAACATCTGTTTACATTACTAATTTACATTACTTCAGATCTTAGCACCTCATTTTTTTCTCAACACAAATGTTTTTCAGCTGGGAGGGGGAAGGAACATCAGACAAACTAAACTGTGACAAGCAAAATGTTCAAAGCCTGAATTCACTGACTTAAAATGAACAAAGAAACTAAACAAGAAAGCTGTCGACCCCCGATTTTAAAAGTGTAAACCGAAAAGGACATTTAACAATAATCAAACTCAAAAAGGCAAACAAAAAGTACTTTCATTGGGACAAACAGAGAAACACAGTTAACATCAGACCTACCGTACTGTCCATAGATAGGAAATGAGCCTTTCAGTGCAGCGCGTTGAAGAAGAGAGAAAAAGGAAAAGGGGGAGGAAAAAGAGAGACAAGGAACACAAGAAAGTCAAGATGAAAATGAAGGAAAAGCAGAAGAGAGACTCAAAATATATAGAGTGTTAAAGAAAGGATTCAAAGTAAAAAAAGGTTGGGACACAAAGAGAAAGGTCAGATCAGTTCTGTTAGACGGCAGAAATCAGTCTGTATGGAGAACCATTCACATTCAGAGCAGACAGATTACACTACACACTATAACATACACATTACCTACATGTTTTGCTTTAGTTTTTTTAAATCTCAAACTAGCAACTGCACGTTTCAGGGAAAAATATGAATCATGTTTTTTAGCTTAGAATTGATATCACGATTCTCTGCCACGATGTACATGCTCTATCTGAACTCCTTGAACATGTCTTTACATAATTAAAACATGTCAATCAACATGCTGCGGCTACAGCTTCAGTCTCTAGAGAAATGGAGTTTGTCAATTGCCAGTTTAAGTACAGTATCAAAAACAGAATGATTTCTTAGCACACTCTTTAACTGCTTGCCTTTCATGTCTTCAGCTGTCCTATCAAAATAAAGGTCAAAAATGCCCAAAAAATAAATCTTTAATTATTTTATTTTTTTTTAATTAAAAAAAAAAAGAAGAAAAAAAAAGTGGTCATTTCAAAATTAAATCGCAAACGGGTGAATCGAGATCGCGATTTTATAATGATTTATTGTGCAGGCCTACCTCAAACCCATCAGAATTACACTAGCCTCACACACACACACACACACACACACACACACACACACACACTCTCTTCCCTCACCATATGAGTCCAGCCTTTTATCCATGTAGACCTTGTACGTAAAGGCGTGGCGCAAAGCGACAGCAGCAAAGAACATCTCAATGCAGACGATGAAGTTTTGGTAACCAGCGGCAACTGTTCCCTCGCCCACAGAGAAGTCGGCCGAGGTGATCTGAGGGATGGCTCCACACTTCTCCAGGATGGCCAGCAGCATCCCTGAATCGTAGAGAACAGGCACAAAAAAAAAAAAGTGTGTGTGCATTCTTAATCTGTGCGTGAGACTGGACCCCCAGAAATGTAACAACCACCTATTAGAACAAGAAAACAGTTGGAAAATTAACAGACCAGGTGAAGCTGGTGTGAACTGAGAGATGAGGTTACAGGACAACCTCTTGTCAGCAGTAAAACCAAAAACCATCCAGAAGAAAACTAAATAATTCACGAATGAAACAAAGCTCTCCTTTAATTACAGTATGTAATCTTGTTGCACCCTCTTGAATATTTGCAGTTACAGGTTTCGATTTTCTTTTGCCGACCTTTAGAAAATTCACTTAACAGGTACGCAATATTTAAATAAAAACGTACCTACAGGCTGCCGAACAAAATAATGCGCACATACTGTATACATGTGTTAACAAGTTCAGAAGGCGGTCTTCTTACCTTGCCAGAAGGAGAGAAAGATGACTGATTTGACCATGAAGAACTTGAGCACGGGGTTGTATGGGACAAGCAGTTCACGTGTGGCGAAGTAGAAGAGGAAGAGAGCGTAGAGCGACAGACTGACGGAGATGTTGTAGATAATGGTCACATACAGGTAGCCACTAGCAACGCTGGAGGAGAGAGACGGGAAAAAAGAACGTGCTTTAGCGATGACATACAAGGCAAATGTCTAAGTGAGGAAACAAAGAAGAGGTCACACTGATTTACAAATCAACTTGAACCTACACAAGGCAAGTTTGTTAAGACAATTTTCATCTGGGCAAATAACTGTAGCTCTTCCTTGTGAAGAACAATGATTTTTACATAAATATGCAGCTTTAGGTTCATAAAAAGATGGTTTGGACAGTAGAGCAGTACTCTTTTTTTTTTTTAATTTTTATTTTTTTTTTTACAGGCCCTCATTAGGGATTTGAGAGTAATAACCTAAGAAATGCACAGTAGAGATAACCAGAGATTTGATTTTATCTCTTTTAAAAATGATAACTCATTACAGATGTGAATTTTTCTTTTTTTCGCCCAGCATGTTTCCTTGGCTTAGGGTGGCACCTAAATCATGGTTGCAGCTGTCCCGGTGGTTCTACTCCGCACCCTGCTATGCCCTGTTATACCCTGCTATGCTCTGCTGTACCCTGCTACATCCTGCTACGTCCTGCTATGCCCTGCTGGACCCTGCTACATTCTGCTACGCCCTGCTATGCTCTGCTGTACCCTGCTACGTCCTGTAACACCCTGCAGTGCCATGAACTACTACAACTACTATTTCTGGTCATTCTTCCATTATCTTTATTGTGACTATTATTGCCACTGTTCATCACACCCCCAACCGGCACCGTCAGACACCGCCTACCAAGAGCCTGGGTCTGTCCCAGGTTTCTCCCTAAAAGGAGTTTTTCCTCACCACTGTTGCACTAAATGCTTGCTCTTGGGCAAATTACTGGAATTGTTGGGTCTTTGTAAACTATAGAGTGTGGTCTAGACCTACTCTATCTGTAAAGTGTCTTGAGATAACTCTTGTTATGATTTGATACTATAAATAAATTGAACTGAATTATCTGGATTCAACCAATGCTGCTCAGCCATTATGGTCTGAAAAGACTTTGAGCTGAATCTGCTCCGTGTCTGCAGTGGTGTGACACAAACCACAGCAAGTCAGAACACAAGAAGTCCCTGCTCAGGGAGATGGCTATGCTGTGAATGGCAATCTGCTCCAAGTTGTTGCTGAAACGTACTTAAAGTCTCCATCTTTGTATTTCCCGAAGGCCTGAAGAATGACAGTGATCATTGCCATCAGAGGTTTCACCACACAGAACTGGAGAGTTGCCTGAAGAAGCAAGAGTGAGAGAGACAGTGAGAGGACAACAAGCAAACATGGTAGGAACAAAAGAGAAGGCCAGTAAAATGCAGCAATGCTGCACCAGATTGTTTCACTCATAAGTCATATTGTCTTTTTATTAAAATAGCTAATCTGAGTATAAAGCTTCTGACCAGACATTTTCAATGCCAATCACATTAAGGAAATATTTCTGATATTAACATTAAATCAATGACTCAGTGTCACTAGTACAGCTGATCCTACTGAGAATTAACATACACACTTGTGTATTTGAGAATCTAACAGACACCTTCAGTAAAGCAAAAACAATAAAACATGTAACACTGGACAGTTCATCTATCCATAAAGCACAACATTTGAGTAATATTAAACAATATACATTATATGAGCCAAGAGAGGGTGATTGGTACCTGTTTGCAAAACCTGAGGAAGCCAATGGAGTATGTCTTGCCCCACAGACAACAGGTGCCATACATACAGCTTGACCTAAAGTGGAGTGCAGGTTTATACGAGTCAAAATGGTTGGGAAAGTAGGCAGGCTATTTTTTTTACATGAAATTACTGTAAAGTATTTATACCAGCAAGAAAGAATGGAATCCAAAAAGGGAAGATCTGAACAAACGAGACTTACTCGATCGGTTTCCCTCTGATCTCGGCCATGATGGCGCTCTCTCCTCCCAGATACTCGTAACACAGACTCAGGAAGTTGTAGATGACAAAGGCTGAAGAAAGAAAGAAAAACATCACTGTAATTGAGCATGGACCCCCGAACTAACTGCATTTATACTAAAGTTCTTACAAAAATATCATCTTGACGTTGCTGCTGTGGGTTTGGAGACACTAAATATTATTGGCAACCTCCAAAAACATACCGTCTGATGCATGATAGTTATAGCAGCAGTCGGTTAGTTTTATACAGTGTTGTCAACACTTATAATTACATAATTATGTTTTGCTGATTTTGTTTCGGAACTGCTGAGCTCGCCATTTCAAAGCAGAAAGGTGAGTCAACCCCCCCCATCAGCAGCTTAGAAATGATTGGGTAGTGGCTGGTTGGATCAGTTGGTGGAGCAGGTTAACATACAGAGGCTTGCAAAAGTATTCATACCCCTTGAACTTTTCCACATTTTCTCACATTACAACCACAAACGTAAATGTATTTTATTGGGATTTGATGTGATAGACCAACACAAAGTGGCGCATAATTGTGAAATGGAAGGAAAATGATACATGGTTTTCAAATTTTTTCACAAATAAACTGAAAAGTGTGGCGTGCAAAAAGTATTCAGCCCCCTTTACTCTGATACCCCTAAATAAAATCCAGTGCAACCAAGTGCCTTCAGAAGTCACCTAACTAGTAAACAGAGTCCACCTGTGTGTAATCTAATCTCAGTATAAAGACAGCTGTTCAGTGAAGGCCTCAGAGGTTTGTTAGAGTCAACATTATTGAACAAACAGCATACATATATCATAGCATCACAACATCATAGTTCAATGACTCTGTACGCAATTGGATAGTCCTTCAACCAATCAGACCAACGATCCAGGTGATGTAGCAGCGACATCAACGGGTTGCTGCGCTTCGGTGGCCGTCATGTTGAATGTAAACAAGAAGCTGCTTGGTCGCTTCTCTATCGTCATCGTGTTAAACCCGCCAATAGCGCGCCAGGTGGATAAGCCAGTTTGTGATTGGTCCCCGCAAAATTGTAACGGAAGCAGGATAGATAAATAGGTTTCCAGCCTGAGCTGCAGGGCGAAATCAAATCGCCAGCAGATCAGGCTGGGTTTACTCAGTCTAGCAAACACTAATCATTTATTAAATATTTTGTTGAGAAGTAACATCAAATTTAATTAAACCTGACTGGACTGCATACTGATCGTAGTAGTTGGTGTCCCTGAGAGAGTGGAATGTTTTTTCATCTGCTGCCCCAGGTGTTCTCAGGCTAATTTAAGGGTAACCCACAGATACCAGCTTCCCACTGCCTCTGCTCTCGTTACTGTTTAAAGTGGCTGAGTTTAACAGCAAGTCTGTGGTTGTATCAACCCCTGCCAGAACACAGTCAGCACAGCGCTGCCTTTGTTAATGTTGCATAACAGGTCACACATAAAATATTTTTTTCACTCTAAAATGCACTTTCACTGCTATTTAGCTTGAACGGGGCTGGCAGATGAAAATAACATGAACATGCATTTTAAGAGCATAAATATCCATCCATCCATGTGTTACTAACAAGAGCATCAACACATATGCATGTCTTAGTCATTAATCTAGATCCTTTATTGTGGAGACAACGCTCACCATTTCATTACTGTACCTTAATAAAGCTAGTTGTCTGTCACTTCTATCATATCTAATAGCATAAACAGTAACCTCTCCTATCACACACTATTTATTCATTCTGTAATATGGACAGAGACATATACAGCATGAGTATATATGAGTATAACAATGTGTTTATTTGACCTGCAGTCGACGGCACTGTGTCTATATGAACAGCAGCAGTCTGTTTCTACATTAACCAACACATTACCCTTACCATGCCATCTCTCACCCATTGTACACGCACTGCAAGACACGACAGAGTACAGCAGACTGACCAAACCGTTAGCTTCCACTGCTCACAGCAGCCTTGCACATAACATGGTGTTATTGATTTTGTTTTGTTTTAATTAATCTGCCAAGTATGTCTATAAAAATGTCATGTAAAACAGTGATGAATGCCCATTACAAGTGAATCCTGAATCCAAGTCAAAGACTTTTTCAGTTCAAGCAAATCCTCACAATGAAGACACTTGAACCAGCTGATGTTTGGCATCTTTGCCTTCCTGTAGATCAACTAATAGTTCCAGCACTACGAGCAGGTCCAGGCGATTATCCTAACAAAGCTCAATGGTGACAATGGACTAATACTGCCATCAGCAAACTGCCATCAGAATAACTATAGTAGGCTATGTTACATCATTGCTTGCTTTATTTTTAATTATTCTCAAAATACTGTGAGAAATTCCTGTGACAGTAGAGGCCTTCTAAGATATAGAATAAGCTTACAATTTATCCGCTCACGAGTGAGATGCCATTTAAAAGTCTTCTCAAGGATGTGCTCACAGGTTTTCATACAGTTGCTAGGAAACAGCTTTCCCCCTCCCCTGCAATCCCAAGAGGCCATGGAGACATGAGGACAAAGATGGCAACCTTTGTAAATGAAGACACTACAAAGGCCATCTGCCACTGGGGTATCACGACACATAAATTCTCACACTCTTATTTCTACTGGGAGTCAAAGGACACATCAGAACACAAAACTCTCGCTCCCCTCCGCTGTGGTGAATATTCTGCCATTTGCATGCCAAGTATGGCAGTACATAATCCAGCCTGCAGCAGAAAATGCTCGTCGTGTACCAGCTCATTGAACTGCGTTCCTCATTCCACTCACCTTCGTAGCAGTCTCGGACTGTGTCAAAGTACACGTAATACTCCTCATTGGTGAAGAAGAGAAGGCTGAGCCAGGAGTCGAAGGCATAGATGGGGACTATGAAGAGGATCCTAACTATGTGCCTCTGTTCATTTGGAGAGCTGTAGTAACGCAGATGCATGTAGATCTAAAAAGAACAGAGAAAGCAAAGGTCAGAAGTCTAACGCCATACTTATACAATGCTCCCATGAAAGACCCCATTATGTAACCAGGAATTTTCAATGAGTAAAATATATACTTATGTGCTTTGGGTAGTGAATAGCAAATATCTACTCAATGTTAATTTTTTTATGATTCTGTCACAGATGTGGTGCACAAACGAGTCACTCCCAGAGCCTGAAACTGAGACACTTCTGACATCTGATATCACACCAGTGGTGTAGTCTAATGTGTTGTAGTGGGTATACTGTACTGTGTGTGTGTGTGTGTGTGTGTGTGTGTGTGTGTGTGTGTATATATATGCCTTATTTATATGGGCCATAATCTGCCTTTGGGGAAGGGGGGGGCATATCATAGTTGGGGAGTCTGGGTGTCCTCCCCCAGGGAAGTTTTTTAAGACATTTTTAGGCCTTTATTGACAGGACAGCTGAATAAATGAAAGGGGAGAGAGAGGGGGAATGACATGCAGCAAAGGGAGTCGAACCCGGGCCCGCTGCGTCGAGGAGTAAACCTCTATATACATATGGGCGCCTGCTCTGCCAACTGAGCTATCCGGGCGCCCCTAAGGAAGTTTTGAGTGTCAGCAACTTCATTTTCTGCATTTGGATACGCTTTAATGCACCAACTTACGGTGGAAATACCTTTATTTAGCCTATGCGCAGAAAAAGACACACACAGAAGACAATTCAAAATATATCAAAATGATAATGGAAAGTATGTTGTTGCGTGTCCATTGGGCATTTTTAAGTGGGTATATGGAAATCCTGGAGCTTTCTTAGTGGGTATACTGCATATACCTCCGTATCACGTAGACTAAACCACTGTATCACACGCTGTCCCAGTTGGTAATAATTATATGTTCATATGTGTGGATGGTGACTGAATGCAACATGTTCTTTAGGAGTAAGAGCATTCTTTTGGATCAGCACTACAAAAACAGCAGGTTTGAACGTTTAACTTGTCTACAACATCAGCCTTCCATAAGTTGTTAAGGGAGCAGCTGGAGCACCTTTTCTTGATGGCGTCATATTGAATCATCTGGCTTTGCAATAGAGCTGCTCATGCTAGAAATACTGCATAAGCTAAAAGTGAAATTAAATCAAAAGGAGGGAGTGAAAGACAAAAATACTCACTGGAACACATAGGCATGCTCATGAGAACATCTGTATTTACACAAACGCACACATAAAACATGCAGTTGATATAATGTATATGGGTTATACCAGTAAAGGAGTTTCAACCTTAGGGCTGTCAAAATAACGCGTTAATTTCAATTAATTAATCTGAGAAAAAATAACGCATAAAAAAAAAAAAATTAACGCAGATTAATCCATTGCATATTGACGTTTGCATACAGACGGAAATCTGGTGCCACTGATATGTCTGCGCTTCTCTCTGCTGCTCTGAAACAGACGTTACAGGAAACACAAACCCCGCTGCACATGACGCTAGTTAACACAATACTCAACAGCAGCTAACGTTAGCCTACCGCTAGCTAATAGCTGGATTAAACACGGTTAAAATGCTGACAGCTAACGCTAAACGGTGTAAAGTGTGACTGTGTTTTACTGTAGAGGATTCAACACCGGGATGTAACAATCTGCAGCTGCCGTCGGAGAAACAACACAGACGGTGCGTTCATTGAAACCGGTAAACCACAGCCTCGTGGTGCATTTGAAGTTATTGTAAATGTCCTTTTCCTATCTGGTGGTTGTTTTTGTCGCTCAACAGCAATTTACTAGTGAAATAAGTTATTGTTATACATTATTATTAAATCATTTAATGTTGACCATATGGCCTTAGCAATAAACAAGCCGTTCTTTGATGTCACCAACTGTTGTTTAGTATCCTTTTTTTTCCCTTTTCTTTTTTTACTTTCTTAAAAAGTATCGGTTCAGGCACCGTTAATTATGTATGTGATTAATTTCGATTAATTAATCACAGAGTGTAATTAATTAGATTACGTTTTTATAATCGATTGACAGCCCTATTCAACCTATTTATTTAGTTGCAGATCACAAGCTGTGATGCAGTACATTGGATTGTTTTGAATTGCTTTTGTCTGTTGATGAATGATGAATGAACTGTTTGGCAGGATGCAGAACATACTGTACATATTTACAATTGTGTGAAATGTGCAAAAAATGTCCCAAAAATTAGGTCTTGTAAATACAAAACAGTTCTTTTTTTTTTTTTTTTAAACAGCAACACATATTTGTCACATTAAAAACAAGATGGGAAAAGATACTGTAAGGGGAATATTTATCAGCTTCCTCCTTGTGAAACCACAACTAATAACTGTATAGATAAAGTAGTTTACCTGAAAGTAATTGCTACCTCATAAAACCTGCATGTGTGTTCTCATCAGGCTCTAGTCTGTCCGTACAGGTCAGAGTACAGCCAGTATACATTTGTCTAAGTCGGACATTGGAGCACTGTGTGGTGTGTGCATGCACTGACACGCTTTGGGTAGTTTGACACTGGGCTTTCATCACTCCTATTGAGAGCAGTAGACGGCAGGAAGAACAGGGTGGGCCTTTGTCAGAGCACCTCTGTCTGCTCCATCCGGCTCCTCTCCGCTTACACAATGTCCCACCTATCACCTTTCCTGGTCTGCAAACAGACACACACCTTTGGTAAAATAACAAACAGTGGGTGACAATACACCAAGCGAGACAGTGCACTCCGCTCACAGGGCTTGTTGCTAGGAGACCCTCCTCCGCACACACACACACACACACACACACACACACACACACACACACCCATCCCCTGCCCTTTCATGTCGAAGTCGAGCTAGAACCACCAGAGCCAGAGTGAAATAGGGCTCTTCTTTAAGCCTGTATGTAAAGAACAATGGAGGACAAATCATTAATCTAAGCCGAGGTAGAGCAGATCTTACTTAAATAAAAGGGAAGCTTACTAAATTCTTCACTGTAACATGAAGGCTGATGAACTGACACAAACAGGGCAAACGGCATGTATGCACTATACTGCACTTATCTGCACCACTAACACTAAACATTCTCCAGAGATTTTCCTCACATCATCCACACTATAGTCTATATCGACAATGTTTTCCGGGATTGTTCTGGTGCCGCCGGAAATTCCGCCCGACGTCCCTCGTGTTCAGCGAGATGTCCGTCACCTTCCGCTTTCTTTGTGTTGGCATTCTAAACTTTCTGAGGACTATGGTTAACTGCTCCTCAGATCTCTGCAGGGTAAATCCAGACAGCTAGCTAGACTACCTGTCCAATCTGAGTTTTCTGTTGCCCGACTAAAACTACTTCTGAACGTACACGTTCCACCAAAACAAGTTCCTTCCCGAGGCTATTTTGCAGAGGCGCCGTCATTGAGTCCGGCGCTTAGCACCGCCAAAGACGATTGTGATTGTTTTAAAGAAATGCCAATAAACCAGAGCACGTTTTTCTCCCATCCCAATGCTGCATGGACTAGCCAGACCCTCCACCCCAATTCTGTGGAGTAAGGTCTGGCAATGCGAGACTATCCACACTATAGTTGATATTTTGTAAAGCTAATGAGGATCCTTCTACAGGCTACAGACAAGCAGCAGTTAGGGCAGCAAACATTGAGGTTTTGCCATACTTTCCCTATGGCTAGGCTACCTGAGGCATTTGGCACATGTTGGGTGGGTTTCAGGGGGCATTATCAACCTCAGTCAATCAAACCTGGCAGGTGGGGGCTCTCTGGCGGTCTTGGGGTTGGGGCGCTGACCATGAATTGCAACACCTCTGCTTCACCTCTGACCAGGGACATGTGTTGCATTTCCTTCCTTATCTTTCGCTCCCCTCATTTCCTTCCTTATCTTTCGCTCCCCTCATTTCCTGTCATATCTCTAATGTTGGCTATCAAATAGAGGCATACAATGCCCCTCCCCAAAACACTAGGCACCTAGTTAGAGAGGCAGTCTTTATATCATAGGTTTCAAATACTTAATGCATAAGAGGTGCTTCTTACTCTGATGGTAAACTTCCCTAAAAACAATATAGGCATCCCAGCTTTTATCATTCATAACAATTTTGTCTCATTCTATTCACACAAACACTAAATGTGTTTTAAGTAGGGCTGTCAAACCATTACATTTTCTTAATCACAATTAATCGTTGAATTTCTATAGTTAATCGCATGTTTTAGCACATGATTAAATTTCTATTATTTGCATTTCAGAACTGTTTTTAAGTACATATTAACAATGGAAAGCCATTCTTACCAGTGGATCTTGATTGGGAATCAAATGAATGCAAAGAAAGTGACTTTATTTTAAGATTTGTATTTGTTTATTATATATTTATTACATTTGAATCTAGAGTCAATATTAGGGTTGGGTATTGTTTGGTTTGGATACCGGTGCTAAAGTGCCTGAACCGATACTTTTTAAGAAAGTTTAAAAAAAAGAAGGGTACTAAACAGTTGCCGACATTAAAGAACGGCTTGTTTATTGCTAAGGCCATATCGTCAAAATTAAATGATTTAATAATAATGTAATCACTATAACAATAACTTATTTCACTAGTAAATAGCTGTTGAATGACAAAAACCACCAGATGGGAAAAGGGCATTCAACAACAACAACTTTGAATGCACCACGGGGGTGTAAATTACCAGTTTCATTGAACGCACCGTCTGTGTTTTTCCGACAACAGCAGCTGCAGATTGTTACATCCAGCTACTAGCTATAGCGGTAGGCTAACGTTAGCTGCTGTCGAGTATAGTGTTAACTAGCGCCACGTGCAGCGATGTTTCTGTTGCCTATAACGTCTGTTTCAGAGCATCAGAGAGAAGCGCAGACATATCAGTGGCACCAGAATGAGGCGCCGAAATCGGCGTTACTATTCCTGCAGCAGCAGGATGTGTTACGAGGAAGTGCGGCAAAATAGTATCCCGTTAGGCACGACGCAAAGCCGAGTGAAGTGAAAATAAATTAATAAATGGCGGCATGCGATTAAAACAAATTAACGCATTATGTTCGGCCCTTAATCGCGTTAATGCTGACAGCTCTAGTTTTAAGCATAAATATTAGGAAATGTCACGATTCGATTCAAAAACGATTCTCAGTATGTAAATATAGCTACTTTTCCCATGTGATTGCAGTAGACAATTTAAAAGAAAAGAAACAACAAATTAAATGTAGTTTGATATAACTTTATATGTCTAAACGTTTAAACCTTTGCAACTAAAAACTGCAAAGTGCCAAGCTTTGGCCAGCTTTCAAATACATTTAATTCAAGTATAAAATAAAACTGTTAAATAAAAAGAGCTTTTGGTTCAGAGTTGGGTGGGAGTTTAGGGCATTGAAAGAGAGTGCGTTGGTTGACTGGCATGTTAGGTACTTTAGGTTGTTGTTGGTCCACGTCTTTAATGTTAATCTCTGGGTGATGGCCATGGGAGTTCTCCAGTTTGTGGTGTTTCCAAAATACTTAACTTTCGCTTTTCAAAGCCTGCATATAGCATGATTCCTATCAAGTTCCGTCTTCCCCTCGAGGTTATAAAAGCCGAAATGTGCCAAAACTCTCGCCTTCAATGAGGATGGAGCAGGTTGAATAATTCTTTCTGCGAGGTTTGCCATTGTTTGCTCCGACTAAACTACTTCCGCTGCACTCGTTCTTTTTCTGATTATGACAAGAGTGCCCAGGCGTCAGTGTGAATTTGACGCAGCGCCATCTATGGGAATGGCGAGCTAAACTCATTTCAGGACAATAGTATACACGCCATTAATAAAACAAAAAAAATATATATATTTTTGGAATTCTATGAATCGATTTTGAATCGGTAGAGCTTGAATCGCGCTACAAATGTGAATCGATTTTTTTGCACACCCCTAATAAATATCCTAGTGTTAAGCCAATGTACAACACATAGTGTGGACCAGCTACATGGAAAATCTGTCTTCCCCAGGATGTGAACTTTGAGTGCCTGCATGTCTTTAGTGTGTGAACGTGCATCTATAGAGCCTTAGATCAACAGGGGCTCATGGAAAAATGGTCCTGGGTGCGAGTGTCTACTGTTGCTCTTACTGAAAAGGAGCTATTTGTATGGCTGTGTTCAGATAATAGTACAGTGTAAAAAATACCTTCCAATAGGTACACATATAGTTGTTGGACAAAATAAATTAGTTGTGGAGACAGAGCCTGAAACCTTGTTTAAGTTTAGTTTGAACCCCTTTGACCGATAGATCATCTGTAACCTCCAAATGTCATGCTCTCCTTACCTGGTGACATGTGATCAGAAGCGCTGTCCAAACAAAGAACCCTGAAATAGTTTGGGCAGTGGAGGTCATGAGGAAAATTGGCTCTTCTGGTGTGACCACTGGGGCTTCTGGGACCCAGGAGGAGTTGGACTGTTGTGGGGCCACCGTGGCTGGGGGCCCCGGGGCGAAGCCGACAGGAGAGTCATTCCCCAACCTCTCTGACAGGGCGATGTCTCGCCGCCAAAGTTGACCCATCTGTATGAAGAAAAGGTGTGTATGAGACTTAATCAAAGATGATGCACTAGACATTTTAAATAAGTAGCAGTCTATGGACAACAACAAGCAGCTGCATGTTCCATATTATAAAGCTGAACGAATCACTGTAATGTGCAAATGCATTTCAACAGGCCTGCACAGTCTAAGAACTAAATCTCAAGCCAACATCCTCTTGCAGAGCAAAGTAGGACATTGCAAAAGAGATTGTGTGGAAAGACCAATGAAGCGAGATCAAAATGTGACAAGGCATAAGGTAGGTGGGTGAGGAGAGCATGATCAAAATGTGTAGAAACCACACACACACCAACACATGAGGGAAGGGGGGGGGAACCATCAAACACAGCAATTCAGCGTGACAGCAACGAGCTGGGGGCTGCTGACCCAATTTCTCCCCATCTTTTCTCCTGTGCTTTGCTGTGGAAAGACGAAATATAGTGTAGCTACAAATAACACTAAAACAAACATACAGTATTTCTTCAGAGTAATGAAACCCCGTCCCACAAATCAGCACCAAAGTTAAGGCTCAAGAGACGGAGGTCGCACGTGCTGCAATAAGATAGATTCTTGACATAAAACGGATTTAAAAACGATAATATAGGAATGTAGGAATGTAATGTAACCTCATCTAAATGTATACTCTAAATTGTTCCGTTATCTGTTCTACTCCACAAATCTGTGTTTTATAAAAAAGGGAGCCATTATATCACCAGAGTTTCAGCTGGGAAAGTCTGAGAACTTTTTTTCCCCCAGTGTTGAGTGGCTTAAAGTCATATCTGTGTTCCTCAACATTGGTTGTCGAAAGACTAAGCCAACTGTGCAGCATTGCAGAGTCCAAAACCTTTATTGGGTTTTTACTACACTCAACCCCAATTGTTTTTTTTAAATCCCATAATTACACGCTGATTGAACAATGAAAACAAGACTGGCCAAACTGGAGCTTGCAACATCAAAAGCATCCAGAAAGATGTTCCATGTGCCACCACCCCCACCAACGTGATCTAATCATTGCAGATCCCTCAGCACTGTCATCTCTCCAACTACGCCAGTGTCTTGGTGTGGATTCCAGGAAGGCGATAATCTAATCATTCACAATGAAAACTATTTTCACAATGACTTTCAAGCCCCACTGGGCACTAGCTAAATATAGGTTCGCGCTCAGTGTGGTTATGGATGACTCATGCTGCTTGCCAAAGCCTCAATCAGCTAGAAACACATCAGCGTGTCACTGCCACACACGCCAGAATATCTTCAACTACTTGGGCAAAGAAACTTCAACAACACAACTTTCTGCATAATAAATGGACTGTTTTGTGAAGGAAATACCAGAAAGACACAGCCAGATTATGAATTTGCTGGTATAATTGGTGTTATTAAGAACTTGGCATCATACCAGTCTTCGTCATTTGTTATTGTATCTTATTTATTACAAAGCAATTAGTTAGTCAAACTTCTCGCACAATGATTTCTGATATAACACAGTTCCTGTTTCTTTTTCCATAAAAACAATGTTTTAATGTGATCAACATCAAGTAGAGTATTTCCCAGCTTTGTCCAAACAGATATAATGTACTATATGCGGTTATTGGGGAAGGACTTACCATTTATCATGGCTTCTTTTTGCAATAGTGCCTAGCCTGATGGATAAGAGTAGCAGTCTGACATGGATTCTACTCGTTTATTTACCAACCATGGTATGATGCATAGAAATCAGTCAAAACAAGTTGTCTACACGTCATCTGATAAAAATGAATATAGGGTCAGGTGTGTTCATTGCGTACAAGCAACGCCGATGATCACGAGCACCAGCTCGCACCTTCAACAACAAAGCCCAGTGCTTCGCAGTGGGCCACAGACAACATAGAGAGGCAACTCATCAATCCTGCTGACTGCACCCGTGGGCAGCTTTCAAAACGTGTATTGTACTTTGACCTCAATCGAATCAGCCGTCTATGTGACAGGCCATCATACGTCCTAAGGCTAGGAGAGCTGCCTGAAACATACTGTAAAGCATCCGGCTATTAAGGCTGTGTTCAAGCAGAGGCACTGAAGACCGCAGAGCTACTTTACAGTGACCACAGTTCATGCTGCATTTTAGAGAAAGGGTGACATCATATTTAATGAAAATCCAGAGGCGACAATATTTACCTGATCACCAGTGATTGATTATTACATTTAAACGAGTCCACGAGTTAAGAAAAGCACGCTAAACTAAAAAAAAAAGCAATAGCTGTTAAGTGCTCAGGACTCCATCCTGCTGGTTTACTTACCTCCTCTGCAGTTGTTTGATCTGCGCTGGTTTGAATCAAAGCATCACTTAGCTCATCTCAAATCGATTGCAAACCTTTTTGGAGTACAAAAAGTTAATTGACCAAGAGATAATATTCAGACGACAGCCAGCCACTTATCTTATAACTGCATCACTGTTTGAACCCCAGAAACTTGCCTCTTTTTATAAAGCTGGCAGTGTCGGCAGCTGAGCATCAACTACGCCGAGCGATGCTAGCTAATGTTAGCTAGCCTTCCTAGCCTGGCGCTAGCTTGCTGTTGCTTCTCCCCGTTAAGTCAAAACAAAGCAAAGAAATATTAACACGCTTTTAAGAAGCACACTCAATTACAATTTCGAAATGCATATAAAAAAAAAAACTGGTTTTATCTCCTCATTTTCCATCCGAAACTGGTGAACTAGAAACCGTTATTTCATCCACATCACCAGTTCACTGTATCAACAGCAGCTGCCTACAGCCTAGCTACCACCGAAAACTCTGCTGTTGGCGCATGCGTAGTCACGATCTCTATTTTTCCGGGTCTCTTCCATTGACCATGACGTAACTGTACATAGACGTTGTTGTGTCCTAAAATCCCAAAACACACACAACCTAAGAGTTTCCAGGCAGCAGTAAGCAAAAGCTGAAAAAGAAAGGTCAGTTGTGAGCAACATTATTCATTTTTATTACTTCATAAAATATACACAAATACTGTTGTAAATAAAGTGTGTTAAAGAACTGTACAATATATCAGTACACAATACATAAAGTTAAATCCCCATCACCTCAACCTCTTCTATACCATTCCCAACAGTTACAATGCTACTGGGTCATGGTGGCCTGTACAAAGGTAATTACACACACAATTTACACATCCCTGCATTTGCATCAGTAATGTTTTCCTTTGAATGACATCAAAGTTGCTGGAGGTTAAAATCCAAAAAGGTGACAAACTATTAGCATATCATTTTTGCAGAAGGAATATTAAAAGCCCTATGTATTATATGAGGTGGACAACCTTTGAAGCACAAGAACAGAAGAAGAAAAGGGACAGGCAAAAAATAACCTGAACAGACAAGCTAATTCTAATAAGTTACAGGAAGATGAAATGAAAACAAAAATAAGAATAAAAGGACAGAAAGTTATTTCAGACATATAAAAAATAGGTTAGCATAAATAGCAGAGGGGATAAAAACAATCCACAAACAGACAAAATGACAATTGTATTTTAAGCAGGGATTCCCTGTATCTCTCACTCACACACACACACACACACAACATATTGGATGACCCAGCTGGCAAAGTAACAGTAGCCCATCCCAAAATTTAGTACTTTAAAATGCCTTAAAATTCTGAACCCAGCCCCAATTTATGTCATTAGTATACATTTTTTTCAACTTTACGTTGTAAAACAAAACCACATTTTGGCTTTACATGGAAATAAAAAAATATTTACAGTGAAGTAAACATAAAAAAAAAAAAAAAAAAATCATTGATGTCCCATCCCCCTAAGAGACTTCCCTAAAAGAGCCTGCCCACTCCCCTATGACCTCCAATAACAAAAAGAATAAAAAAGGTAACATTTAGAACAATCATAAAAATTGCAGCCACTATTTGTTAGCCAAAACGGGCAGCTATGGTCTCTGGTCAAATACACTGAGAATTTCCTGAGGACCATCCCTCAAGACTTGGAGTGTGTCTTTGCAATATCTACGGTCATTCTTCACCTTACCCGCCCACAGTAAAACCTAAGAAAACACGCAAGTCCAAAACAGGCAACATAAGGGGTGGTGGAGTTTTGGTGAGTTTTGAGGGACAGCAAATCATCACAACATGGATGAAGGGCAAGCAAGCACCAACTGCTACTTCACCAGAAACATTACTCTACAACAGCTAAAACCTCACCTACTTATCCTTTTCAAAGTCGCCTTTCTTCTTGTCCACTAGCCTCTCACCTACCTCGCCCCATTTCTTCATATTTTAGCTGTTATTTCTTTCAAAAAAAAGCAAAGAAAGGAAACTCATAACAAGCTCCAATTTAAGATATCCTCATAAAAGATCACACACTGAAATGATGCGGCGTTGAACTGAAAAAAGAAAAAAAAGAAATCTTTACTAAGCCTATTATTAATCACTAAGTTGACCTATGACGAGAATCATGCGTGTGTCCCTGATACCGTTTTGCTTCTTTGATGCAAACAGATCTTCACATTTGTCAGACAGAAGGTACTGAGGGACATTTTTTAATGAGTGGAGCAGGTATGAGCAACCATGGAGTAAAAATGGTGTCGGACTGTCACTCATTTGCTTTTCGTATTGTGGGGACGGTGGTGGTCCACGGTTCAGCAAAAAGGGTTCATTAAAGAGTGCGTGTTGGATACTGCCATGTACTTCTCTGGATCCTTTAAAGAATTACGGTCCTTTAAAGATTTACGGTCCTTTTCCAAAGATCCATGTGTCCATTGGCAATCATCTTTTCATAAAACAAGGTAAGAATAAAAAGGAAAATAAATCGGAGCGATGAATATACCTTGCAGCCCTGCAAAGAGTGGAGCGATAGTCATTAGAGAAGGCAATGTACTAATAAATGGCGTATATTTGCAGTCAGCATGTGAACAGATGAGTGAAATGAAGACCTCACCTGTCAGTTTCATGTGCATGCAGAGCCAAATAATTCTACTTCCCCATGTGCTCAAATGGCACGCTGACCTGCAAAAGAAACAAGAGTAAAGACTCAGAGGATAATAACAAAAAACTATTCTGACAACACCGCCAATTGATTTCATAAGACATCTTTAGTACATGACTATAACTACGACATTGTTCACTTCAATACACGACATTCTCATAAATAAAAAAAATAAAAAAAGTTCTTCCATTAATGCAGTGGGTCACACCAAAGGGGCCGAGAGGGTTTTTCTCACCTGTGATGTGGAAATTCTGGATTGGTCATGACGGGCTGTGAGGTCAGAGGACGATACGTTGGCAGGAGCCCCACGGTGGAGCCGCATGCTCACCTTCCTCTCCCTCTCTGCGCGAGAAATTGCACGAGGCGACGTGTTCCCTGAAATTATGTAAAAATAATTGAGAATTGACCACGCGTGATGCAGAGATTTAAGAAAACAAATGTTGCCGTGTGAGCATAGTAGTATTCTGTTCTGACGGACAGCAGGAGTTTGAGTCAATTCAGCAGAAAACTCACCAGACTGCTGAACCCGTGAGGCAGGGTTAGAGATGGCCTGCTCTGGCCCGTTCCTGACTCGGTTGGCAGCTGCAGGGTTGGGACCTGGGGGCAGGCCCCGCGATGCAGACCCCCTCGGGGCTCCTCCGATACGCTCATCCCGGTCATCTCCCGTCCTCCTCTCCCGATCCCCATCCTCGGCTGTCCGACTGGCACCCTGATAGGGGAGATCAGCCACATTAAAGCGATTCCGTTAACAAAATATAGCTTTGAATCAGCTGTATTATATTGTAAGCCGTTTGGAAGTGAGGTGTATTTTAGCACTGTGATGAAAGAGTTAAGTCAATATTTCACTTCGAAACACTTTGTGAACTTACAAATTTGAGCATGTTCCAGTCAAAGACATAATCATAGGAGAAACCCTGACGGTGGAACAGATTCCTGAAGAGCTGTCGTAGGTAAGAGTAGTCTGGCTTGTCATCAAAACGGAGTGAACGGCAAAAATTCAGGTATGTGGAGAACTCAGCTGTAGGAGAATACATAACAAGCAAAACAGTAATGAGGAGAAACTCAGAATGCACACAACACCAATCAAAACACAAAATCACAGTGATTAGGTAACCTTTGCATTGTTAAGTGTTCAATTCTATACTGAGAAAACCTAATACCGCAGCTGCAGATAATTGCAGAACTACAGAAATGTTGTTCCCAATATACACAGAAGCACCGCAGAAACATCACTTACAAGGGTATCCTTTGCAAAGAACCTCGATGGGTGTGGACATTTTCTTCTCACTGATTCGTTCATACTTCTGTCTCTTGGTAGCGGCCTTGAGGCCCTGCCAGGGGAGGGAGCCCAGGTTGAAGTACATGAGGACATAGCCGAGAGACTCCAGGTCATCACGTCTAGACTGCTCTGTGGACAGAAAAGGGTGCGAGTGCAGAGTGAGAAACTGACGGATGTTTGCTCAGCGCTACAACAAAGGATCCATTTTATTCAGTTATCTGTGGGTTACTGAGGTGGGCACTTTCCCCTGCATGTTCTGCCAATCCCCATTGCATCTAGAACGCTGATTTTTCTGACCCGATAACCCCGAAAATATAAGGTGTTCCTGCGACGCTTCTTACTGAGAAACTTGTGTAGCCTGTTAATCAGACAACAGTTGAGGGTACGTTTCTTTTATTTATTGAAATCAAAGAAAAAGAAAGCACTTCCTGAACACTGTTTATATTACGATTTCAAAAGTGGAAGCAAAGTATGGACTTCACACACTTAACTGGATGATTAAGTTCCAACTTCAATGCATACTTTAACAGTTAAAACTAAGACTCCTAAAAAACTACTTAATAAATTGATTGATTGAAGTAAGGTTCCAGTAACAGGCTACATTACACCTCCAGGCTATGGAAGAATGTCATGCGGAGGGAGATATCATGAGAAGCAGAATTTTCGTTAGCAACACGACGAGGGCTAACACTCTTACAGATACAATGAAATGGGACTCATTGAGTGGGACGTTAAGTTAGAGAAGTGGCATATCATTTATTACAAAATTCATATTGTCTTTGCATTTTGACTAACATTGTATCTTGCTGTATTTCCGTTTACTTTTGTCAGGATTATCCATACTTTGACAACCTGTCAGCCATGGCAGGAGTACATAGAATGTAAACAAACATAAATCCCAACAACTCTAATAGGCTTTCCAGAAAGCTTTAACACTGTGGCTATAACAGAACTGCCTGACATTGAGTGTCTGTTTTCTGACAATCTAATCCAATGTTGTGCATGGGGGGGGGGGGTCCAGACCTTTCCGTTTTCCCAGCTGGCCTGGATTCCCCCCCCCCACTCCCCCTATGTGTGAGTGCTCTGGTCTATGTTATGTGTAGTGATGTCTATATGTCTAAAATTATGGTCATTGTTGTCTTGTTTTCTTGTCTTTTGTTGTTAAAAATGCCTTGCGACTTCTGCTGCAACCTAATTTCCCCACGGGGACAATAAACAATAACAAGTAACTAATCTAGCACCAGTTCATAAAAAAAAAGTAAGCAAATCAGATTTTTGTATATGCTCCAAGTGTATCTTACCAATTCCAAGATGTGTGTTGATGGAGGCGTAGCGCGCTGTGCCAGTCAGGTTTTTGTTCTCCCTGTAAGGGATGTGCTGGTGTGTGCGGGCATCGCGGTACTTTTTGGCCAGGCCAAAGTCAATGATGTACACCAGGTTACCCTTCTTGCCAAGCCCCATTAGGAAGTTGTCAGGCTTAACGTCCCGATGGATGAAATTCTTGGAGTGGATGTACTCAATGCGACTAATCTAAAAGAAGATAGGTGAGACAAAGAGTGGCAATATTGTCAGGTTCTGCAGCACACAACATAATATATTTTGGTACACAGAAAGGATACATTGGGGAGTGTCATGGTGACATGTATACAAGGCCACTGGGTCACATTTTACATGCTGTCAAACCAGCACTGTCCTTGTGTTTTCTAATAAAGTTTAAGCCACAGAGCAGCAGTAGGTGCACTCAATACATACAATACCTTGAGCAAACTAAGGTATAAAAGGAGGACAAGGGAGGACAGCAGGATATATAAAGACAGGACAAGGGAAGGTGATGACCCCAGGCTATAAGTGGAGAGTCAAACACCCGTATAGAGGACTGACACAGCAACTCGGCTGCAGTTAGAACAAAAGGTGAGAGGAGTTGTGTTTGAGAGAGCTATGCATGAAATGAAGTAGCTAGGCCAGCACAGTCTACGAAGAGGCCAGAATTATAAAGTACACTGAATGCACCAGAGTAGTGCAGACCAAAACATCTACAATCTGAGAGAGAGAGCGAGAGAGAGAAAATACACAAATAACTAAAAGTCAAGTAGATCATGCACATGACCTAATGAGATCATAAACATTATGTGTCTGTACTCTACTTGTAAACACAGAACGTTTCACACAGTGTGATCTTAACTGAGGGGATTGTGAAAACTGTCCAGCTCTAATGCCTGCGACTTTACACAAGGGCTTGTGTCATACCATCTGGTCTGCCAGAAGCAGGACTGTCTTTAGGCTGAACTTCCGGGAGCAAAAGTTGAAAAGGTCCTCCAGACTGGGACCGAGCAGCTCCATTACCATCACGTTGTAGTCTCCCTCTGCACCACACCACTTTATCGATGGAATACCCACTAGAATACACACAGTCAGCATAACGTTTGTTAAACCCGCTTTTACTGGTACACCTACAATTCAACATTTGTCATGAAACAAATTTTGCATCAAATACAAATCTCTTTTTTAAAAACATAGAAAATGTTGCACAAGATACTCAATTTCTTGAAAATGCCTTGTGGTTTCACCTAAGATGGATTTAGATTGGAACAATTGGAAACGATGACGGTCATTCAGTCTTATTGTTAAAATAAATAATTGTACATCTTTCCAGCAGGCTTAGTAGGGTGCACACTTCTGTAATATTGCCAGGGACAAAAAATTTGATAAGGAATGCTTCATAAAAAGCCTGTCTCAAGGCAATATTCGCTCCTTACCTCCTCCTTGCATCATCTTGTAGAACTTGCTTTCAATGTGCAACTGTGGGTGTTTGGTCTTCACACATTCCAGCTTGATGGCTACCTCCTCACCAGTGGCAATGTTGGCACCTGGGGAGACATACAAAAGTACAAGCACAGCTGTAAGAGCCATTGCTATTGCGCCAGTACCAGGCAAATGATGCATGAATATGAAGGAAAATCAGGTTCGGTGCCCAGATAAGGGGAGAAATAAAAAAAATGGTACAGTATGAAAAGAAAGGCCGTCCAGAAACTTATGTGGAAAGATCCTTAACAGGGGAGACACATGGAAAGTTGGGTAAAACATGCAAAAACAAAAAACAGTGTCAGTTTACACTTACCAAGGTAAATGTCGCCAAAGGAGCCACTCCCTATCTTTCGCCCGAGCCGGTACTTGTTCCCCACTCTCAGCTCCATGTTTGCGAGTCACCACTGTCACCAACAGACAAATGGAGAGGATTATAAGACGGCAAAAGGACAAATGACCCCAATGCTAGCTCATCTGGGCTATGCCACTTTTCTCTCTCACCACTAACTTGGAAACATTATAGGATGAGCTACTGTACAACTCAACTGAAATTAACTTATTTCCTTGACTTTCTCCGAGTGTTGTGACGAGGGAAGGTTTCGTCAAGTGTGTCAGCTGCTCACATGCTGACCGGTCATTCCCAGACACAGTGAACTGGCCATGCGTTTGTGTGAGAATGTAGCCTGAGCAGGGCTAGTTCATCAGCAAACAGCTGTCTGGCCTCCAGAAACACACAATTAGATTTGTAGGACTGGGAGGGCGTAATAGTTGCAGTGAGGTCAGCAAAAGCAGGGAAGCAAGGAGAAATAAATACAGCAAAATGAGGGCTACCTAGAAATGCCAGGTGCCACTCGGAAAAGGAGCGGAACAAAATCAACTTCTGCATGAGAACTAAGACTTGGCACGCACGCACGCACACACACGAGGAAATTAAGTGCATCTTCTGAGCTGAACTGCATGTGATGCTGGAGCAGGATCATCATTTATTTAGTACGCTCTCTACCACGCCACATTGTGCAGCCACTGCAAAAGCAGGACTAAGCTCTCCACTGTTCTGTACTAGCACTGCCAAGGGAGGGAAGGCATGAGCGGCTGTGGAGCGCTGGCTGGCTTTATCTGTGTCAAGGCCCTCAGACAATTCTGTGCAATGAACTTCAGAAAGCAAAGTGCTGCCGAGAATGTATCAATGCAGAGCATCCTTAATCAAAAAGACTTGCCTTCCCATCACTAATTTGGGAACACTATGTGCCCTCTATAGCAACAGTGGGCCCTCGTTCCAAACGTAGCACTGCTGCATCTTCAAAAAACACTTACAGTCATGTTACCTATTGTACATTTTATAAAAAGGCAATATATGAAATAGCCCATGTTATTGTTACTGCCTCAATACCCATCCCCTATAGAAATAGTCTCATGGCAACTCAGAAATAGCAAAACAACACATTTTAAGAAACCTCAGTTTCATGTAGGGGTGGGGTAAAAAAAAAATAAATAAAAAAATCGATACAGCATAGCATTGCGATATTTTCCGCCAAGTATTGATCTTTTATTATATATGTGTTGTCAGTTTGTCTGCTTGACAATCCCATTTTTCAGCAATAAAATTGAAGTGAGGTGAACAAACAGATAAAACAGATGTTGACAAAGTTTCCTTTTGGGGACATCATTTGAAATTGTAAACAATTTGAAGTTGGAAAAAAGGTAATAAATTGCATTATATAAAGTATAAGTAGTAGTATAAGTATATAAATTATAATAAGTATCTATTGATATCGTATCGTGAGGCCTCTGGTGATTCCCACCCCTGCAGGACCAGTCCTCTGCATCCAGTCTGCTTTCATCCAGAACCTCTTTTATTACACAACATAAATTATCCCAGAAGTTACTTTCCTTGATTGTAAGCAGTTGGATTAAAAGAAGAGCTGCAGACACAAGGTCTGTTCTAAAAACTACTTAAACAGTGATGCTGGCTGATGTACTATCATCTTAGATCATCTGAGCCTTGTCAAAGGTGTACTCAGGTGAATCTCAAAACAACATGCATTGCACGGCCCTTTTTCACGTGGAAACCTCAACTGAAACCAACATGTTGTAAGATGTAGGCCCTAGACCTTGTCAACTCCAGCTGATGAGGACAACCTGCCATAGTGGATGTGATCAAGGCAGATGGATTTGGGTTAATAAAAAGGGTTAGGTTTCATTAAACCAAGAGGGTGTCTCACGTGCTGCCGCGAGGGCCCAGATTTAGGGAGCAACATTAATCACAAGGCTACACCGTAAGTGCCATTGATAAATTGCTCGGTACATGAACTGTGACACACAATTTTAAACCGCACAGTGTTTTAAGACTGTGTCCATGTGGTTCTCACTTGCATAGACTCTCGTGTGATAATTCTAAAAAAGCTTAGCAATGAAGAACTTAGTATTATCAAAGACGCATGTGAAAACTATGTGCAATGTGAAGAATACATTATTTGATGTATCAAAGATGGCCTGTGCGATGAGAAGAAAGTGGAATTAGCCTACTATTGCAACTGAAAACGCACCATGTGCTATTAATGGCAGTAAAGGTCTACAGGACAGTGGACTGGTTAACATGTTACATTACATATCTGCTGGTTAGGAGCAAGTCTTAGAGGTCCTGAGGAGGTATACTGTGGTTAAACGGTCTATACATCATTATAAAATCACCTGAATTCCAAGTGTGAAATGTTTCTTTATACGTAATCAGTCAGACACACTTGTGTAGAACTTGTCATGCATGGCAGTGACAAAATAAGACCTCTTTAGGAGAGAAATCCAAGGGTCAGAGACCCAAAGCCAGAGGATTTCACAGTCACATGAAAACTGCTACGCCTCTCACACTCTGGCAGCTGTCACTCTACAATCAGCTTGTGTGTTACAGACCCGACTCTAAATGCATGCATTCATATAAACAGGACTTGCAAAATTAAGTTACAGTTTAATATAATTTTAAACTGACAGATGTCAGACTACGTTCCGCTTTCCTGGTTGCAATTTGATGAAAAGAAAGACCGCTATGATTTAACGTTACGTTACTATATTTGCTACAACTAATATTAGCTACAGTTCATAAAATCTAACTTATGTTTTAAAAGACTAGCTCGTAAGATATGCAGGCGCTTTAACTAACATTAAAGTACCAACCGAAGGCATATAACGTTACGTTAGTTCACCGTTAGCTGCTAAGAGTACGTTAAGCTAGTAGAAATACGATAACCGAACCGTGATACGTAGCTACATACTGAACCATGACTATTTTCGAAATTAAAGGGAGCTTTAAATGTGTATGCTATATTATACTTCGCCACATTTTGTATCATAGTTATAACCGCACCCATTTATGTACTGGACTAGCCTGTGTCGATAGCCATCCCTACTACTCGCCCCCTCCCCCCCTCCTGTAAGCTGTGAATACGAGACTCTGATACGGCCGAATCAGGTCCCTTTTCCCCCTTGGTTTCTTCGGTTCCGCGACCCACCACTCACCCGATATTGGGTTCGTCCGAGAGCTGGTTCAGTGGAGGTTCTGATCCGATAGTTGTCAGTCGGACAGGGGCCTGGACTGAAGAGGATTGGAGCGGATTCTGGCGGCTCTCATACCCCCAGCTCTTAGCTCTGTCGTCGGTTGCACTCCCTGTTGATAGTCCCTGAGAAGCTTCAGCAGCACTGGCGGCCGTTCCCCACTCGAGTCTGTCTCCCCCTCTCGCTTATTACTTAACAACGCGCCTGTTCACAACGTCGATGATGTCATTCTCTGGACGTCAGGACACAGTCGTTAAAGGAAAACGTCACACCTAAACTGCTCCTTCTTCTATACATTTTACCTTTCACTTACCAATAAGATTAAGGAAGTAGACATCAAAATTGTACACAATATATATTCTACAAAAAATAAATTATTAGATATTGAAAACAAACCAGAATCGCTTAGCATTTATTTTACCATTGTATACATTCAATTACTGTTTGGACTTGCATTAAACATTATATATCATAATATCAAAATTTAATTTAATTTAATTTGGTAAGTTTTAATTAAATAAATGCTAAATAACAAATGTTAACCCTAATTTTCCTACCTTTTTATTTGAAATCAAGGAATATATTAAGACTCTCAAACTTATAAATACCAAAAAAGTAACAAAACTGTCAAACTGTATGGTAAACTCTTAACAGAATTATGTATTTTGTTTAGTCCGACATAACTTTGTATGATTTAAGTGCATTTATCCCCATTACATATATATATACGTATATATATATATATATATATATATATATATATATATATATATATATATATACATATATATATATATATATATATATATATATATATATATATGAGACCAACCATTAACTATCCCGTTTCTCATTTTGAGTCACAATGCAGTTTGCAAAGTAAATCCGGTCGTATTGGTTGCCTTTATTATGCTAGTAAAACACATTAAATAATAATTGTATTTTTCCTGTGATCCTTGAAGTTTGTTTTTCAGTTGGTACATATCAAGCGTCCTCCAGATGGTGCCCTGGGAAGCAAGAAATCCCACTTTTCCATCACTCAGGTGGCTGGCTGTAGCTGTGCATACCTATTTTGTTCACAAAATGTAAGGCCAAAGACATCTGGGAGTTTCTTGTGTCCTAAAAATGGGGTTATGTTCAGTGGGCTCAGCCTGGTTATCAGCACATATTTGAAATGGTCCTGTCACATAACGTTAGAAAATAAACCCGGGCCTAAATCTATAGAAAATATATAATAACATTTTTGTTGGCAACGGTATGTCCACTTAACACAATGAAAACCTAAACAGCTTCAGAGAAGGTCACTGATTTCATACAGTAAGCAGTGGCCTACTGTAGGATGACGTGGGTGTTAAATAGGATTGGTTTGGATGATAATGAGAGGGTGACAGATGGACACACTGGCTTGTTTTGCCGTGGCCCTGTCTATTAACTGTCTTTACGCCTATTGTAAAATATTTGTCATGCTCATCACTGTTACGTGCACAAAGCACTGTTTTTCAACGTTAACATACTGTGCAGTGCTTAGTGTTCACATACATGCAGATGCGGTTACACTGTGAAAGACCTCAGAGGAACACATAAGGGGAAGTTTCAAACTAGGATTGGTTTATTATTAACCACCATAGAGCCAGAAACATACACACACAAAATGACCACACAGACAAATTTAGAAGCCAATACTTTCATCTTTATTAATCTTGTTCTCATTTGTTTAAATAAATTTTTCCTTTGTAAAATCTCATAACGAAAACACTGAACAGGAGTGTTAAAGCCTGTCTTAATTTAAAACGAATACACAACAACAGAACATTAAAAACGTACGGTAACTCTCTGCATCTGTAAACAACCCATCCCACCCCTCCCTCCCACTCCACACAGTTTGATAAGATTTGGCATGTCCATTTACTCAACGCATATGCCTTCAGCTCTTTGTATCATTAAAATGTTCTTTTTTATTATTGCAGGTCGGACAATAAAAAAGACAAGTCTGCTAAAAAAACAACTTCAAATGAAAAGGAAAAAAAAAAGCATTAGTGCCAATATTTCTTAACACACAGTCAGCAGTATACCGAATGCACTCAAAACATTTTTGTATAGACCTTCTGTATAGTAAGCAGCCGTGCCCACATTATGACAGGCAGTAACATGCACGCGCACACACACACACACACACACACACACACACATTATCCTTACATTCACACAGACACGCACAAAAACTGGGGTGGTTTAATCCACTTACTTGGTCTCAGTCTCACTCATACTCATGTCCATATAGTGTGTATGACACTGCCCACAGTATCGACACATGGAGAAATGCAACATAGCCTCAAACTGCCAGCAATTTAACATTTATCACTGCAACAGTAACAAACATGTTCAAGAGAGAATAACAGAGAAAGAGTGCGTGAGATACAACAGTAGGAGGTCAGCACTTTGAAAACAGAACAATGACATTTTTCAATATTTTCACTGTTCAAAAATTAAAACCATACATACAAACAAACAAACCAAAAAAAAGAAGAAGAAACTTAACATACACAGTAAGATACAGTTCTGTTTTCAATCAGAGCTGTTTGCATGTGTTTGGATTCTGTCTCCGTTTTTCTGGGGACGTGAATACAAACTGCACTTCAACCTCACATCATGTAGTAGTTTTAAGTTCTCTTATACGATGAAGGTAATGCTGTTTACAGTGCCCATCTGTCTGAAGGCTTGTCTGTATTTGGTGTGTGCATGTGTATGTAAATCTGTTGAAAAGTCCCCTATTTACTAAGCACATTGCAATCCAGTCAAGTCTTTGAGACCAACTGACTTTTCATTCTTTTTCAGGTTTCAAGTCTAAGCAGTTGAAATCTTCATCTGTGGAAAAAGGCTGTATACACATCTAACAGTCCCTGCATTTGTTTATATAATAGCTTAAGTCTGGCCACGAGAATGTGTGTAAGCATGTCTCACTTTTCGGCTTGATGTGTGTGCACATTAATATGCAAGTATGCACATGGTGTATATGTGTATTACATTAATATGCATACCATGTAAATGTATGTGTGTGTGTGCTATAGTAAGTACATATGTATCCCAGTGTATTTTTTTTAAATCAGTGTGTCCAAACCTACACGTACAAATAGAGGGTTCTCATCAGATTGAATCAGCTCCTCCCCCTAGCAGGTCGCCAGGCAACAATGCGGCAGGGCTGTCCATTTGGTGCCTTTCCTCCATTTGCGGTGCTCCCCACAGGCTGCTGCTGCTGGGGGTATCCCGCACTCATGCCCCCCCAGAGCCCAGACCTCCCAGAGTCTACTGCCCCGACACCTCCTCCCTCCCCTGCCCCGTTGGTGCTCCACTGGGAAAAGATCCCCAGCCCAGGTCCTTGGGCTGAAGAGGTTTCTGAAGGACTGCCTGTACCATCGAGACTCTGCCAGGCAGAGCCGGAGGACCTCCCACTACCTAGACCCGCTGCTCCACTTTCCCCTCCTCCACCACCATTTCCATTTCCACCTGAAGTTGTGCCCGCTGCTGCCCGCTCATTCCCCGGGGAGTTACCGCCACTGCTGGCCACAGCTGTGCCCGTTCCAGATGAACCCTGCGTCCCACCAGCTGCTGACCCTCCTGAGCTTCCCCCCTCGGCCCCTCCGGCCTGGGAATGTGCAAAATAGCGTGCAACTTCTTCGTCACTCACAAATTCCGCCAGGATTGTGGTGTTGCCCAGAACACACCTGAGAGGGATTTACAAGACAAGGCTCTTTAGATCAACAGAAGCATGTTTAATATTAAGTATATGTGTATTAGTGAGGTTGCAGGTTAACCTACATGTGCAGTGCACCCTGAGCCTTGGCTGCTTCCTGCCGGCTGCTGTAGCGAATCAGAGCGCTGCCCTGCGTCAGGCCGAGGTGGAAGGTCAGCAGGGGGCCATGCTGCATGCAGATAGTCCTTAGCGTGGAGCCATCAATCTACAGAATCCCAAGTCATTCATTATTAGGGACAGGGAAAGGTTAGGGAATCTAGGAGGTTATGCAACATTTATGTGTATGAAGAACTGTTTATTAATAAATAACGCAGTGAGACTGTACACTGTAATTCTGTCGCACTTATAGTGTGATATACAGGTTGTACAAGATTGCACAAGCACTGAGCTAGGCGAAATTTATTTTATTTAAAAATGCTTTTCCCAGAGCAGTCTCATACAAGTGTCATTGTGTAAGCCCTAATTGATTAAATGGCTCATCCAACTTCACAATCCAATTACAGCTGGGTCACGCATCATCCCACTAATTTGCATAAGGCAGACTGAAGGGGAATACAGTTGAATGAGCACAGTGATTTAATGTTTTTTAATTTTAACCCTGACCAATCTGTCTGAGCAGCTGTGTTACTTTGTAGCCATGATCAATTCTGCCGTGATGAAGGGTTGAACGAACATTTCATTTCTACATTGCTTGTACAGCATACTCCCGTTAAATCTTTTCCTCACCTCTTCTGCTCTATGTTAGCTTATTAGACGGCAGGTTTACAGGTGGTGACATTGTTAGTTAGTAGTACAAAATCCCTGGAAATAGTTCATTTCATTTATGATTTATTTTAAGGATTTCCATCTCTCTCGACCTCTCACTCCTTACCTGAGGGGTCAGGTTGCTCAGCAGCAACCAGCAGCTGCCTCTGGAGGCAACGCCATCGCTCCAAGCTGAGCCTAAAAAGAAAAAAGAAAAGGAGAGAAGAGACAAGAAACAATAAGCGAGGACGTCATAGTTGATTACAAACACAATGAATACGCTAAAGATTTACTTATTTACAAAAAGACAATTTTTATGGTAGGTTCCACGATACTATAATAAGACCTGAGTCTTCATATCAGTGTCAAGAAGAGTTTCCTCTATACATTAGTTAAGTATTAGTTGACAAATGGTTATAAAATGATCTAAAGCATTTTCCTGTAAACGGCACAAATGTACCTGGCACAAATCTCGACTCTTGATTAATCCCGCTCCCTCCCCAGCTCCGGGCCAACCGTGGGCCTCCGCTACCCCATGGGGAGGGCGCGGCCTGCTTCTGATTGGTTAAGCCAGGAGGGGGGCGTGGCAGCTGTGAGCTGTTGCGATTGGTCTTCCACAACTTGTTTTGTCCGATGGGCTCTGGGGGCCAGCTGGGCTTGTACTCCGAGTACTTTCCTGAAGAGGAAATGGGGAGGTGGGAGAAGGGGGGAAAATAAGTTTTGACAAACAGACCACAGAAATGGGAGAAGAGAGGACGCAGTACATCGAACAGCTTTGGCAGCTTTCTGGAATAGGCATAACTTGTAGACCAGTAAAATACAGCGCAAACACAATTATAGTAACAGAACGAAATAAATTGCAAATAACAACTGAGCTAATACGATGAATAAGATTCAAAACGCAAGTGCAACATGTAAAAATAAAATGAATAAATACCTGTGCTGTGTGCATTGCTGAGGGGGCTGTCTGAGGCACTGTAGGGCCAGGCACCAGGTGAAGGCAGCGAGGTGTTGAGGGAGGGGTTTGGCCCTACAAAACAAAAAAGGTTATCTCAAAGTAACACATCCTGTGATAAACAAGACGAGGCAACCACAGTCCAACTGGACTGCAGATAGAGCCTGGGATGAATACTGTCAACCCTTTGCTCTTAGACTTACGGTCAATTAATGGCACATGGAGTATGTTTTCAAGTAAAACCAACAGATATGCTAATCAAAATATTTGGCACGTTCAGTCAAATACCTATGTTGTCTCGCAGTAACTGGTGGTCAGAGTCGTTGAGGCTCGGGGGTCCTGGGGAGCCAAGAACACTACCAGGGGTCATGTAGGGGTCAGACTCTGGGTCTCCACTGCTCTGGAATCCCTTCCAGGGCACACCGGGCTGGAACTCTGTCAGCCGAGAACAGAAAACGTATTGATAGATTGAAATTAAGTGCTATATTGCTATTTTTTTTAAACCAAACAAATGTAACCAAAATCCTTTTGTGGCCGTGTTTGTTGTTATGGATTCGTTTATTTAGGTACAATTTGACTATTTTTAATCTAACATTTGTACATATTGTGTAGCTATAAAATTAGGAGCAAATTAATGTAGTTTGTTCTTTTCTTTGGCATTACATGAAAATGGCACAATAGCTTCTATTACATTTTGTACAGTCTACTCATACTTTAATCCTAATTCATCACACTTTGGTATCATGTAGCAGAGAAAGGCATTTTCACCTGGAGGCCAGCTAGATGTGGCAGGTTTGTTCCCCATTTTACTCCCAGGGGTCCGGTGCCAGTTGTCTGCAGAGCCTTGAGGGGGAATCCCCACACCATCACTGCCCAGCATTTCATACTGGGAGTAAGGGGATCCTCCTCTCACCTTTATAGAACTAGGTAAAGGGCCTGTGGACAGCACACAAAGGAGAAATAAGGTCAAAATCACTTCATCGATCTGCAGTGGTTCATTCAGATACACTGTGGATGAAGGTGGCTGCCAATGCAGTCGAGACCAGACTGACAACATCCTGGGTTTGCTTTCCCACGTGTGAATTTTGCCTTTGCAAAAATCATGTTACAAACCACCTGTTAACCTACCATTCTTGTGAAGGGTTGTCTCAGGAGGAGACGGAGCTGGGGAGTGTCCCTCCATCATCCATTTGAAGCGGGATTGCTGTCCTACTGTGTCCTTCATTCCACCCATCATGGAGCTGAGCTCCAGTCCTGACAGGTTACCACCAGGGGCAAGCCCTGACAAGCAGAACAACACAAACATTCATTAGCACATTACATTCAACTAATGTTCAGTTGAAAACGTTTGGCTGACTGCTAAGTGTATTTCTTCCCTGAGTTTATGTTTAGCATCGCTGGGATAGGACCAAGTACTAAAGACTGGGGCCCGTTTAAAACGGAGGCCCATTGTTAAAGCAACAATAATTACAAAGGTAACACGTCTGAGTTTACACAATTTAGAGGGCTGTATGCCATTACTGCTGGTGAACACTTGATCGTAAATCTGTCTCTGATAATTTGCTGCATCATGTACCTAAGACGTGGTTCTAAAATGCTACTTTGGCAGACTGACAAACACCACTAAAAACATACAACTTCAAACTGCACACTAGTTTTATCTATACAGCTGATTGCATCACATCTAACCAATGGAGTCTGACCCACAAACAACTGGCCTGTTGAACTCACCAGAGTACATCCCTTGAGTTTTGGCATGAAGGTCTGATAAGGCCCCCCCCATTCCAGGATGTGAAAGGGGGTCTACCATGGGCTGTTTGGATAGGCCTCCTCCCAGGTGAGAGGGGGACAGTTTGGAGCTCCCTCCTCCTGCTGCTGTTGCTCCTCCAACTCCACCCTGCTGCTGCTGTCTCTGCTGCTGCAGAATAGCCATAATCCTTGCCAGCTGAGAAAGACAAGATTTAAGAAAATAAATCACTTTCAGATTAACTCATGTAAAAGTACCGCTTTTGCAGCAGAGAAATACAATAGTAATGGTTGAAGTCCTGATCACAGTGCATTGTGTGGTAAAGCACACGATCATGCTCACCTGCTGTGGGTCAGGCTGCTGCCTGAGAGACTGAGGCTGAGGGAATTTCCTCTGGTTCTGCAGGAGCTGCTGCTGCTGCTGCTGTTGCTGCTGCTGTTGTAGCAGGAGCTGACAAGCCTGTGGGTTGGTGGTGAGAAATGGAGTTAGACAAAGAATACATAGGCTAGTGCTCAGATACAGACACTCTGAGCATGTCACTAGGGGGTGGGTTTATTACAAGTCACAATGTATTTTTAAAATAATCCAATACAGAGTTAAACAAACGCAGGACTGTTGTACAAAAACGGTCAGCAATGAAATAGTTATTTCAATGTGATGATCTAACATTGAGTCACGTACTAGATGGAACTGCTGCATGTGGGGGTAAATGTTGCTGAGCATTGCTAGCTGCTGTGGGGAAATCTGAGGAGGGAACACTCCTCCACCAACACCACCGACCCCTCCGACACTTCCAACACCACCGACGCCTCCAACTCCTCCGACTCCTCCTACTCCTCCAACCACTCCAGCCACACTGCCACCAGGTGACGGCATCTGCTTCAGCATAGGACCCGGCACCTGCATGTCACAGGAATTACTTTATGTATGGCTGCTGATACAGACACTTGATGGAGTAATATGAGAAACAGGGATAATCCATTCATCGAGCTCCATTCATTCCAAATGTATGAATGACTAAACTAATTTAAATTCACAGTTAACAGTGCTCTTGCGCACCATAACGCCTTAGTCACAGATGTGTTGGCTCAAACTACTGACTAGGAACAAAGAATCTCGCACTCTCTCCAGTCTTGGTGGAGAAGAGGGCTCTGTATATTAAAAGGTGTTCTTGTTAAGATTGTGTTTTCCTTGTTGATATGAATGAAAATGAGTAATGTGACTATTAGGCTTCTTTTTCCCCCATTTTTAGATTTCCTTTAGTGTCTTTCTACTTTTTGAAGACACACTACACTATGTTGTTTAATATCGGACTGATTTCTTAGCTAATGTCCCTAGAGGGCCTTATTGTGATGTGAACCTACTTTCTATAATATTGGTACATTTTTACTATGTATATTTACAATTGGAGGAGCTCAGCATCATGTTTGTTTCTATATTTGGCGAGCTCATTGACCTTAATGTGTATGTACTGTATAGCGGATATGTTGCTGGTGTCCTCTGATTGGCAGCTTTTTCTCAGATGAGAGCCTATAGCATACATATATGTATGGTGTGGTTTTTCTATGTAAACTTTGCCTGTTAAGGTCTGAGTACCAAACATTGTTAATAAAGTGAGGACAAGTGCTTTTTGCAAACTGTAAAGCTTTTTTTCCCTAAAAGTAATCAGGTGTTGATTTATGTATTGATCAGAAATGTGTGTGTCCATAGAGCAGAGCAGAATCCAATTCTTTAAGTCAAGGCTTCAAGTTGCAACAAGTGTGCGGCTGCATTACTGTCTAAGGTCAGATGAATTAGACAACTAATGTGTCATCTCCTGTTTGGCAATTTTACAAGATGTCTGATAAACAAAGAATTGAGGAATGCTGTGACAATAAAACAATTATATAAACAGTTAATATACAGTACACATGAGATAAATCATGTGAGAGACAACAAGGCGATCAGGCAGCGTTATGGGCACTATTCAATTAGTAGTGAAAGTCACACAACCACACTTAAGCGGGATTAATGCTTCTGCAGAGGATCTATGCAGAGCTTTGCCGTAGCCTGAGTAAGTGGACTGAAGTTTTTACTTGTGTGTTGGTGTCTGCTTTGACCTCTTTAGCAGGGCTGGCGTGTGTGTGCGGGGGGAGTGTGTGTGTAGAGCAAGTGGGAGAGCGACGGGAATTAGCTTCGGAGCGAGTACAGACTCTAGAGGCAGAGTGGGAGAAACAAAGTGTCTCCTCCTGTGCGTTCTGACCACGGTCGGAAATCTGTAGTAGGACAAGTTAACCCTCTCCTTGATTTCATGTTGTTTATTGAGAAGGAGAACCAGGAAATGAGTAGGGGCAAATGAGACGCCGCCAAGCGGACCAATCGCAGTTGTTGCGATCTGCGTTGCCGCAATGTGTAGTTAAATTTTTGAGAGGTGCACGTTAGGCTACGGGGTAAGGTCCGGCGTAGGGTCCGTATCTCCACATATCTACCCACGGCGTCGATTTAAAGCAGAAGCATAAATTGGCTATAACCCTAATGATTTGGTTTACATTCTTCATAACTAAGGACATCAGAGACAAAAAAAAACAACCGACCTGAGCCGACAGGAACTGATGAGGCACTTGAGCACGTAAACCCTGGGAGGGGTTCATTGGATGCATGCCAGGCTGGTGCATCCCTCGAGGCTGAGGCATCCCTCCGCCACTGCCAACAAACATCCCATGGCCACCCATCTGGAGTACGATGAAGACCATACAATGTAACTTGTGATAAGTTTTCTCATATATCATTGTAATTTCTTCACTTAAGTCCTCAAGTTAGCACAACACAACCATGTAGCAGATGTTGTTGATATAAAAGTTAAAATACAAAATGGTAGCCAACTTTGAAAATGGAAGGTCTGTAAAGTGACTTAATACTAGTTGGCCATGTCACTACCCAATCCGAACCTGACACCTGATCCATTTTTAACCTATTCCCTGACCAATTGGCTATCCTTACCCTATCCATTCGAGGTCAGTGCCTAACCTAAACCATCTTTGCACATGCGTAGAACGGATCGGGTTTCCGTTACGGATCGGGCAGCCACATGCACTATAAACAGACTCGTACCTTTTCACCATAGGGTCCCATGTCAGCAGGACCCATGTCTTTGGAACTAGGCATGCGATAACCTCCTCCACCTCTTCCTCCCCTCCGCATCTCTCCGTTATAGTCAGTTATTCCTCTCTTGTCTCCTTCCATCTTTTTATCAAGACTTGGGTCATCACCCTAAGGAACAACAAAGTCATGAACACACTTGTTAAAAGAGGCCTCACTGATTATCCCTCCATCATAATAACATCAATATGGGTGATAGGTTTTGATTAAGAGTTTTATCTTTAGGGGAAACAAGGCCGCAATATGACAGATAAGACATGCAAGTAAACCATCAATGACACATTACAATTGCCGTTTCCATTAGCTAGAAATATTAAGATTTTTTAGTAATTTTACCAGAAGACCCATGTTTGAAAACTGGCGTGACACAGGGTTCATCCAGCTGTCCCCTCCTCCACTCTATAGGAAAGAAATTCAAACATTACTCTCAGTCAAAAAAGAAAATTAAGAAAAAGTGCAAATGACAATATTGAGGACTAAACCAAATAAAAACTACACACTACAATGAACCAAGCGAGGCAACTGAAACTCGTTTGTGTGTGTCCTAGAACCTCCTTTACCCTACCTTGAGGTTGCCTCTCTTTCCTCCATGACTCTGGCCCCAGCCTCCAGAGTTGTAGGAGGAGCTGTTTCCCTGGGAACCAGTGCTGTTCCAGACCCCTCCACCACCATCATCTTCTTCGTCCCAGCTGGGGTGACGGGAGGCTGCAACAGAGCCCTCTCCCTTCCCACCCCAGCTCTCCATGGACTTAGTGCCTTCAGCAAAACCAAAGCAGATGGTTATAACAATGTTGGAAGTCATTTCTCTAGATTTTCTTTGTAACTTGTGGTTAAAAAAAAATGCTGAAACCCTTATAATTGAGATGTGTAATGCTGCACTGTGTCTCAAAATCATAGTGAGCATAAACAACTGATATATAGGTTTTTCTAATATTTTGAATTACACACATTTTTTCTCTTCTTACCAAGTTTACCAGGGTTGGGTGAATGGTTCCTCCAGCCAGAAGCTTTGCTGGGTTCATCTGGATCGCCCCAACCTGTTGCTGAATCTGACGACTGGCTCCAAGAAGTCGTACCATTATCCACAGATTGTGCACCTCCTCCCCACATGCCAGGACCTGGAGATTTATGAACACACATTTAGAATGTGCAAAAGAAAAATGGCAACTTAAATGTGTTATTCTGATGACAAGAGTCGGTGAAGTCAATTATGTGTCGATAAGGCAGACATTGCAATTACTAAAATAACTGGTGATTGCAGATTACAGACAATTTGCAATACTTAAACAATCACTTCAAATGCTGATGCTCCATCTACTTTGGTTGTAGCTTGCCAAATGCACACTTATTTGTAATGGTACAACTTCTGCTTACCCACTGCAGCATTGCCAGAGTTTGCGTCCCTGCTGTGCTGCATCCCCTGCTGCCTTCTAGGTGGTTGTTGGATGGATGGTGGTGGGGCTTGCTGACTGTGGCTTTGACCAGGCGTAGCACTCTTTTTGTCCCACAAATTCACATTCTTGCTTTTGTAGCGGGTTGGGTCTCCCCAGGCTGAAGTGCCATCATCGATTTCCATTTTGCGACTAATGGACTGAGGGGAGGGCTCTTCCCAGCCACTGGGCTCCAGGGAGTCACCCCCGCCCCCAGAGATTTGGGGGATCGGGCCGGAGGTCCAGCCTGAACTTTGGTTCTGATTCTTGGATGGTGGACCTCCACCTCCAACATTGGACCGGCTATTCCACCCTCCTTGAATGGGACCTCCTTGTGGCTGCTGGCCCTGTGATTGGTGCTGCTGTTGATTTGGGGCTTTCATTGGTGCCACTTGGCTGTTTGGTATATGCGCTGCTGCTGTATGGGACTTGGAACTCCCCCAGTCATGGTGGGATTTGCCTCCACCCACATCTCCCCCTCCCCACCCTCCTCGCTGAGACCCCCCTTCATCCAAATGACCCCAGGAAGACCCCTTCTCATCAGAGTTGCTTACACCTCTGCTTCGCCCATCTCCACACCCGCCTCCAGGTATAGAGTCCCTCTGTCCCCTGTCTCCTCCTCCACACTGTCCTCCCCAACCACCTGACTCCCCTCTTCCATTCCCCTTCCATCCCCCTGTCCCTTTATCCTCTGGACCATCTGCCCATCCACTACCCTGCTCTCCAACTTCTTTCCAGTTTCCTCCTCCACCGCCTCCTCCTCCTCCTCCTCCTCCTCCTCCTGTGATCACCCCATTTTTTTTCTTCAGTCCCCCATCCTTTGCCCTGGTTTTCAGGTGGGAGATCCCCCCAGCCTCCAGCTGCCTTCCCCTGGTTACCCTCCACATCGTCCTCTGGCGTTCCTGGCTTTCTTATAGTGCTACCAAGCATGCGAGGACCACAGGTAGACTGTGCAGCACCACCATCCCAGCTATCCCTCATTGTAACGGGGCCAGAGTTCAGGCTGGTCGTGTGACTGCCAGCCGATGGATCATTAGTTATTGAACTGGTGTTAGATGGGTACCCAGGGCCGCGATTAGTGGTAGTGTTCACGGTTGCTGATGAGAATGCAGAGGAAGATGAAGTGCTTCTTTCATTTCTCTTTCTTACTCCTGTTGTGGTGTCCAGGTCCCAGGCCACATTCTGTCGAATCTGGGTCTGCCCCCAGCCCGTATTAGACAGAACCCTGGGGTCCAGGTCAGATCGATTGAGCATGCTGAGTAAGGCCACATCAGCATTGGAGTTCTGGTCGGAACGTTGGTGTACAAACGAGGCTTGCTCCTGCTTATGTACGCTGACATCACTCTCTCCTTCACCACTTCCAGCTTTGGACCCTGCTCCACTAGAGGATGAAGGCGGTTCACCTGCAGTGCCTTCAACCGGCTCTCCGCCTCCTCCACCCCACTCCCCGTCCCCACTTTCCATCCCTTTCTGATTGTCCCAAGCTTTTGTCATAGTTGCAAACTTTGGTGAGGCAGAGTCCTGCAAAACGCTGCCACCAATACCTACACTGCCTCCACTACTACTGCTGCTGCTCCCATCTCCTCCTCTTCCACTTCCTATTGCTAAGTTACTCGAACTTACACCTCCCACTGTGCCACCCCACTCTGCTTCTGAACTGCCTCCTTCCCACGCTCCCTGAGATACCGCTGGGGTATTTGAGCTACCATCATTTCCCCTACCCCACCCTGTCCTGTCACCCTGGCTTCCAAAGCCCCACACATTCCCTTCCTGCCCCTGAGCTCCAGTCCCTCCTCCACCCCACCCATCTGCCTGTGAGGCACCTGCACACAGGTCAGAGGACACTGGAGGCATGGATCTCCAAGAAGAAGAGGCAGCAGAGGAGGAAGACGAAGAGCCAGAAAGACTACCACTCCTTTCTCCTTCAACACTAGCACCCCCACAGTCCCTCTCAATGCCACCTTCTTGATTTGGTCCTGCTCCTCTTGCTCCCCCGCCTGAACCCAACTCTGGCCCTAGGTTTCCTAAGTGCTGCTGCTGTTCGCCACTCCTGGCTCCCACAGCTGTCTCAGTGTGCTGCTGATGGAGACCAGTTTGATTCACAGATGAAAGAGAGTGAGTGGTGATGAGAGTGGTGCTGGCAGAGAACGAGGAAGCTGAAGTAATGGACGAGTGTAGTGGAAGGCTATCGCTAGCCGAAGATGATGTCCCACCCTGCACCAGGGCAGGCCAGGCGGAGGGGTTCACATTGGGATTGAAATTGGCACCAGGGACACTGCTGCTGCCACCCACAGGGCTCTCCTGAGGCCCAGGAAGAAGATGGGAGACTTTGGAATTGTAAAATGCTGCTGATCCTAGCCCTGCCTCCCCCTGAGAGGAGGTGGAAGAGCCCCACACACCACCACTTGACTGAACACATTCATTAAGCGAGGAAGAGGAAAGAGGAGAAGAACGAGGTGAGGAAGGATTGTCCATGTTCCCTGCTCCTCCTCCTACTGCTCCTCCCTTCTGCTGGATGTTTTTCTCACTCCATGAGGCACTACTGTTGTTGTTGTTAGCAGGGCAGTCTTGCTCCTGCACCCCTCCTCCTCCAGCCCCGTCAGAACTCAATTTGGCCACTCCTAGAATGCTAGGCCAATCCCCCAGGTCCGTCCCATCCACAATCACCTTCCCGCAGCCCTGAGAAGAGGACTGGCTGCCAGAGCCTGCCCCCCATGTGGAATTTGCATAAGTTGAAGTAGTAGTAGTAGTAGTAGTAGAAGAAGACGACAGAGCAGCGACACATAATGAGGATGAAGAGGAGTTGGGGGGTGAAGTGGAGGATAAACCCAGGTTGGAATCTATATTGACAAAATTGAGACCATTCATTTAATTGACAATTTAAGCATTAACAAAACTAACAACTTGCAGAACGTACCACCTGGTAGACCCATTACTACAGATTACTAGTCAGTACCGTGAATGCATATCATTGTTGTCATATAAAACTTTACAACTACAGTTTTAGTTATTTTAATATTTAATGTTAACTGATGGCGTTTCTAAACCTAAAATGTGGTCTTCAGTGGATTACATATCAAACTTGATCATCTTTTTTTGTTCTGACGCATTTACCCACCTGTGCCTCCAGCTGTGTTTGCATTGGGGTTATCTGCTTCCTGTGAGGAAAGAGATGGGGCGGCTACCCAGCCACTGCCTCCTCCAACCCCTCCTGCAGCCCCATCACCTCCGCCTCCCCCCAGCAGCATGGAGGACAGCGGTGGCTGGCCCCTCTTCAGTAGCACTTTATGGTCCTGCTGGCAGCGAAATCTTGGTGGAACCTCTCTGGACATGTATCGCTGCTGCTGGGAGGTCTGGCTTCCAGAGGGGGAGGAGGAGGGCTGTCCGTTGGCCACAGCAGTCCGCTGCTTTGCATTGTTCCCGCCACCAGGAGGAACTTGTGCAGAAACCCCGGCTGCACCAGGATTGGGGGATGAGGGGGCAACAGGGCCAGGGCTGGGGGACACTGAGCCTGGGGTGGCGAGCGGCTGGGAACAGGAGGGCTTGGCTGATTCTGGCACTGAAATACACATATAATGAAGGGTGTAAACATCTGGTAGACTTAAGTACGATAAGACGATATGTGGTATAAGCTGCAGGTAGGTTAAGCTACTCTTTAGTAAACAGCTTAAGAAAAGTGGAAGAAAATGTGTCAAGTATCTAAAGTGTGAGCATACATGTGCATAACCCTGTACAATAAGTCTCATGGTCATCACAATACATTTAAGTTATTGCAAGGACAGGCTACTGCAGATAAAAGCATGTTTAACAACAAGACATAGAAGGCATGCCACTGACATGATCCAGTGGAATAGTGAGTGGACGAGTAGGATGATGAAAAAAAAAAAAGAGGAAAAAAGCATACCTTTGATTTTCTGTTCTGGCACCTGAAATAGAAAGAACAAGGGAGTCAAATATAGGTTACTAGGCTTTAGTCTTGCTACGGCAATTACATTACTATTAAGCAAACATTCAAAATATGGCAGAGAATACAAACATAACAAAATCTAAGCCCTAAAACTTCAGTAGCCTAATAAATATTCAAATTCTAATAAAACAAAAACAACGCAGGCCAAGTAAGTGGTAAACATATGAAGGCAGAATATCACACAGAATCTCTGCAAGATATATACAAAAAAAAAAAAAGTCAGCTGTGAATTTTTGTGAACCGGTTTACCTTCTGAGAGGTTTCCCTTTTCTTTTTATCTTCTTTCTTCTTTTTCTTGTCTTCCATGAACTACTGCTCCCTTTCCTGATTCTCCTGTCTGTGAAGATAAGCGTACACAATCAATTATTTATGTCACACCTCAAAGTACACTGAAAGTAATGTAATGCTCACATAGCATACCTTTTACACATTCACAAATTTGATCAAAATGAATGTGTATTTTACCAGACCACTGCTACGTATTATCCCACACAGTCAATGTTGTTAGGACTGTAATGTTAGCCAGGGGCAGACAGCCCTTGGGAGCCTAGCTTCTCATTGCATAATTCATTAACCAGCAAACGAGCAAACGATTGCAATTCTAACCAACGGACAACACAGGCAGCAGCCAAACAAGTACCTTCAAACTCTCCAACATTTCTGGAAAGTTCTTCTGCATTACAGTAGATATTGTAATGGCAGCATGATCCACAGGATACTAGCTTTAACATGAGTACATGACGGGATATGTCCAGTGCTCTCGCTGACTTCACACTTGTTTCCAACCCGGCCAAAATTAAACCTATATAATATGCAAATACACAATTCATACCCAAGTCACGTGAGCCCATTTTTGTGGAAAGACAAACATACCACAGGGGGCTGGAACAATCGTTTTTAAGTGTAAATGTAAAGTGTTCTCAGATACCAGAGAGCTGTAAATACGACTGCGCCCAGTGTTTCGGTTAGCTAAGCTGCACATAATCAGCATCATGTCACACAGCGCTTATGAAAGCTAACTGGACAACTTTTGGCTTGAACCTTTGAGTGTATCCTACATAAATGCACCAGCAAACATGAATATTAATCAGTTTATCTAATGTATGGGAACCCCTACAAGCAGATTTTTGCAGCCGCATTAGACGCAAACAGTCTGGATTTCATGAAAATAACAAGCCAGTAAGCAATAGCTGTGCAACTACTAGGGACCACTAGATGAGATTCATTGGGGTGAGCAACTAGTTAGCTAATGCTAGTAGACTTTAAAGCCGTTGATGAGCACTGTGCCGTGACCTGGAGAGCCGGGGGCTAGCGGCGGTAGACTGTCCCAGAGCAAGGTGCCTCTGTCGCTCCGCGCGACGAAACTAACCTCTACGCAGTTGTTTGCAGACAACAGGCACGACATATTAGCTAGCTAGCTAACGATATGTCCCTATTTTTTCAAACACAATGTATTTAATTTACATATTTCACTGTTAGAATGTGTAACTTTACAGTGGGAACAAAAAACACTACTGACAAGTCAGTGAAAAGACTACTAGCAAGCTGGTTCATCAGTAGTAACGGTCGACAGGGCCAAATTAAACCACGAACTTCAGTGACGTTTTTCAGCATTGCAACGCCAACAAGCGAAGCTCTTCTAAACCCCTTGTTTAAAGGCGGAAATAACTAACGTTATTAGCAAACACACACAACATGAACGCTACCAAAGCCCATCATTTTAATGTTGAATACTTACTTCGGGAATCACATAGGACATAAAAGTGCTGCTGTGCAAAAATTCTTGCAGACCTACCGCTAGCAGGCTAGCAAGGTAGCTAGCCTAGCGAGCTAGTTCTTCGAGGCTTTCAAGGCTAAATTGAATAAGAAATGACATCACCGAAAGGCGAAATGTTAATCGTAGAAAAAAATGAGGAAAGGCGAGTATCCTTTTTGAGCGACTATAGTTCTCAAGCTGTAAACAAAACATGCATAACCCCTTGATGACTGTCAGACGCTGTATGATCGGTTAGTTTACTATCGGCCATTTTGCTTCTGTGTGGAGGTTTAGCCAGCATATGATATCACCAGGCTGGTTGTTGATCAGAGAGGGGAGGAGGAGCAGGGCGCGTACCGACACCGTCCACCAGAGGGCGTCTTATCACTGGAAACATGACGTCATACACGCTGGGTGTAACAAATAGGTCAACCTGTAGCCCCTAAATAAGTTATATTGATTTCATCATGTCATTGTTTATTTATTATGTTTAGATACCTAATGTTTTATATATATAATTTACTTCTCATATATCATTTGATCGATATGTATTTTTTGTATATACTGAATCTTTAATTTCAGGATAAGAATGTCCATGACCTACTGAATGTTTAATATGTTTGTTTGTTTATGTATGCACCTTGGACCGAGGCAAATTCCACATACGTGTTCATATTGTGGCAATACAATTTTTTCTGAATGTCTGTCTGTTCACAAATTTTAATAAAGAATTTTATAAATACAAATTAAAAATGGGCCAACTACTGTCTATGTCAGTCTATGTATGTTTGTACTTCTGTATATGAACTTGTGTACAATAAATAGTGGAAAAAGGAAAAAAAAACAAATGGGTCTCAAATCTGTGACTATATTACCTGCCCAAGACTTTATTGGCCTTATAACATGTTGAACATGTTTACATGTTTTAGGCATTTATTCCACGTATGACTAATTGTTATCTTGCACACTGTATGTATTTGGATTTGTGGGGAATACTGTGATGTTTTTGTAACTTTAATTACAACAAGTCATTTTTTCCCATTACCCCAAAACAGCTTTTTAAGAGTTTTATTAGTATTTTTATATAATTTTTTTTTTTTCATTGATTTACTAGATTTCTTCCTCTTCCTGTGACAAGGAATCATGTTAACACTCACATAGAGAACATATACAGTAGTTCTTATAGTGGGAATTAATAAAAAAATATAGTCTAGTCTAGTTGAGTGGGTTTATTTTTGTTTACAATACTTTGTCTATATTTGTGTTTGAGATTGTTAGAAGTTTCCTCATTGAATCTATCACTGCTACACTGCATACAAAAAATTACATCATGTCTGTTGTATATTTGCGCACACAAGTGAAGTTTAAATCTCACTCCATGAGATTCTTTTTTGTTTACATTTATTCTTGAAACTGGTTACAAAAGAGAAAGAGAAAGTTCTTCGGCAGTACAAAACAAGACCATTTGGTCACAGTGAACTACAGCTTCTGTTGACACAGTGTAATATAAATAAAATGCAGCACTTGCTGACTTTTAGTCATACACAGCCCACATAAAAATATCCCAAAATTTAGTTTTTCTCCTTAAGTATATTCATATTATGACAGTTATATCAGTTTGATATTTTTAAGTATGCTCTGTATAACTGGTTTACATCTTAAAGAGTATGTCAGGCCATAAGGACACAGTCTTTACTGCAACTACAAAATGTGGATAAGCAGATTTGCACCCTTCACATCATCCCTGCTTACAACATACTACAATCCCTACAATACCTGTATAGGTCCTTTATTGTGTCCTCACAGCTTACATTTTGGCTAACAACAAAACTGAAGGGCCAGTGACCCAAATGTATTAAATACTTAAAATACTTTTAAAGTACAGTTATGTAATAAAACTAAGAGGTCTGAATGGAGAAAAGGTAACATGGCATAATTCCTGTTGATAAAAACAGTTAACCCAAGTATCTGTAATGTCTTGTGTGGGTCAAATCCGTTTTAGTTTTAAAATGTTTTCACTATTCTCCCATTGTAGCCAGTCCAGCTTGGCTATATAGATGAGAACTATGAAATTCCTGTTTATACGTAATAGACATGGTTTTTACACGTTTATACATGGCCTCCTTTGAGATTACAAGTAAATATAAAAATTGATCTTGGTTGCAAATAGAAACCTGGCTGTGGTTTGGTGCCTGCTGGCAGCTGCCAGATTCTTTGTTCAAAGACAGGAAAATGTATTTGCGTTGTGAATATAAGACATAAACGTTCTGTATTTCTCTTCTACTGCAGCCTATCCAGTTCGATCCATGCTACTGCCCTCTGTTGGCTGTGGATGGCATTGCGTATGGCTGCAAGCAGCTCATCAGTGCTGCTCCAGGCGCTGGGCTCCAGGGTGTAGTAGAGCAGGGGCAGTGTCTCCAGCTGCAGCTCCTCGGCCTGGCACACCTCCTCCATTACGCTGTCCTCTCCACACCGGGGAAAAAGCTTCCTATTTTGAAGTGTTGATGATGATATATAGAGAATCATTTTATTTCGGTTAACATACATAAAAGAAACAATTATTTCCCACAATTTGCCACCGTAGCTAACCGAAAAAGGAATAGGCTGAAGCCAAGGCTTATTTTTGCCTATCCTGTAATCCCCATAGAATCACCCAGAAAAAGTAAACTAAATAGTACAGAGTACAATCCTAGTAATTTTACACTTTAATCAAATTACTTCATAACCCTTAATTATTTTAAGATTATAAAGCTTTTTTGAAACTCAACAGAGACGTACACATTTTCAAGTCATAATTGTTTTTAACTCATGTTTTATTTTAAGATTGTTTTTTGGTCTTTTCCGCCTTTAATTGACAGGACAGCTAGGTGAGAAAGGGGGGGGGGAGAGACATGCAGGAAATTGTCACAGGTCGGACTCGAACCCTGGACCTCTGCATTCAAGGCATAAACCTCTCAGTATATGTGCGCCTGGTTTATCTGTGTTTTAAGCCCCCAACGTCTCCTTCCAGGCAGGTGCCTGGTGCCTTGAAGTCAACGGTCGCAGTGCTGCCTGCAAGGAGATGTTGGGGGCTTAAAACACCGTCGAGCATGCGCCTGCTCTACCCACTGAACCAACCCGGCCACAAGTTCGTTCCATAATTTAACCCCCCAAAACTGAAACACATCTAAATTTGACATTAGTCCTCACTTTACCAGTTTCAAAGATAGAGAACCGTCTTAAATTATAATTACCTTCTCTTAATAAAAAAAGACAGACAGGAAGGCCATTGTTCACTCAAAACAGTAGTTCCAAAGTTTTTAAATATTTAAATATACAATTGTGTTGGAGGGTCATATGCAGCAAGAGGAAATAACTTTGTGTTCTTTCAAAAAAAGATTATTTTTTTGTATCTATAAGGTAAGAAAATACTACACTATCTACACATGGAGTAAAACGCTTATTGACCCCACAACGTGAATGGACGGACGTGTATGTGAACCTGGACGAGCCTGAATGAAGTACCATCATGCTGCCATGATCTGATGTGTAGTTACTGTAGCACGGAATATACTGCACTGCACACTTACCTTAGCGTCTTGTGCTTTTTGTTCTTAGGGCCGATATGGATGACGATAGGGTAAATCCCCTGTCTCAATAAGCCCTCAACACTGGGCAGCCCCAGCTCCAGCAGACAGTGCTTGTCCTGGGACAGAGAGGGAGATTTGGATAATGTGAACATCTTCTCTTTCCATAAAAAGGGTGATACAGGTAATAGCTATGACTGGTTATTGATTTCACCTACAAACACCCTTCTTGATTTCATGATATAGTTTTTTTGTTTTCATTACCTGGCTGATGACATCCTGTATTGACTGCAGCCGTATTCCCAGAGCCTGCTCTGGGCTGTGGGAGTCCAACAGGAACACTCTCTCGTCACATCTCTCTGAAGCCTGGATAGGCTCTGCAAACAGAGGAAAGAGGAGACAGTGGTGCATCATGTGTGAAGAATCATCAACCTTTTTGTTTGCTGAGTAAATCAGTGTTTGGGGAGTCATGTGTGTGCGCTGACTCCACCTTGGTTAAATTAAAAAACAAACAAAAAAAACAGTTGCACTTTTATTTGGTTCTTTGTAGGTTGTCTCATTGGAACTACAGCTTGTGCGGCTGTAGTTCCAATGAGACAACCTTTAGGGGGACTGAAGAGGGAAAAGTTACATAGTATGCCTTTAAAGCCTACTATGACACTAAACACTAAAACATGGCAGACTCAAAAATACCAGATCTGAAATAGTGAGTCTTCACCGAGTGAATCCACAGAACTTCCTACTACATTAGTGTTAGAGACAATGGGCTAGGACTGAGTTTCCTTGGCGATTTAGCAATACTGACTCAAGTGACTCAAGTAACTCGCACAACCCAAATCAGTTTAGTGAGTGACTCATAATAACCCGAATCCTTAATAGGAATCAAGTTTGCCAGGCCTAGTTGAAAGCACATAATTGGAAGTCGCTTTGGATAAAAGCGTCAGCTACATGACATGTAATGTAAAAATGTAATGCTGTGCACATACCTGGAAGGCAGGTGTTGAACTTCAAACCAGAATCTGCAGGTTGCAGCAGCCTCTCTATGAGACCACGGGACAGAAGAGAGGGGGAGAAGATGACCGGCCGCTTAGTCTGAACCTGCACCGGATGCACTAAACTGTACGGGATCAAGTGCTCCTCGTGACCTGAAGGGACAGGTACACACAGAGGTAACATTAATGCAAAGTGAAACACATACACAGTTTGTCTAAGAAAACTTATACTGAAACAAATAAGATTTATTGCACAGATTTGGTGTTGCATTGTGGGAACACTATGGCTGGTGCTTACGTTTGTTGAGTGTGTAAAGGACCTGCTGTGTGGAACCAATCCCACGGCCACTGGGGTCCACTGCCTTGACCAATCGTACACGTCCAGATGGTTTCTTCAAGAACTACATGTAGGAAAATTGAGAAAAATAAAAACCTAATAACTGTGTGTTACCAATTCTGTAATAGTTTGGTTAAGCACAGTGACTGAAAGTGAGCCTGCCGTTCATATCAATTCAAAATAGGCAGACTTACCCTCCTCTTGAAGTCCTTTTGCCCCAGGGACATTTTTCGTAGTCTTACAAGTAACAACTGTTGTGCCCTGAGATGGAAAATATTTGTTATTTACACTCCTTATTGTGCATAATTAAGATATTACTTTGAAATTACTATATACTATAATATTGTAATGTCAGAGCCACTGTTAAAAAACCTCAATGGCCAGAATTAGAATGCGGTCTAAAAATAATATCAAGGTCTATGTGGCGTACCTGTTGTAGTTGGGCATGGTTCCTGCCTGCAGGGGCTTGGCTGTGTGCGGGTCCACCAGGGAACAGTGCCAATTGTATTTTTTATTGTATCTTGTGTCTGTGACATGTATAATGTCATCACAGGACACACCCAGAGACGGCGGGTCACCGCAAGGCTCCATGTTGAGATTGACACGCACATAGAAGGAGTCAGCACCCATAAAAGTAGGCGACGAGAGCTGGGAGCACAGCTTGGCGTATCCTAAGCACAGGGGAGGGAAGAAGGGACATCTTAAGTCTCACCTCTCTGGGACACGAAGGAACATGACAGAAAGGGTTTCAAGAATACGGTATTACTGTTTTGTGTTCATTTTTCAAATCTCTGACAAAAACGGACTCACCCTCTGGGTTGCTCTGGTGTTTGAGTGTTGAAGGCTCGGACCACCACTGCAGAGAAAAGTGGGCTACCTCAGCAGTGCACTGGCCCAGCATCACACTGCCCCCACCAAACAGAACCCGCTCCAGCTGGGCAACACGGAGAGAAAACTGCATGTTATCTTCCAGCCTTCCGTTCTAATGTTCATCTTTTTTTCCTATTTCTTATGTTTCATTTACAGTTTTTTGCAATCAAGGAGCTTGCAAAATATTCACACACCTGCAGGCAGAACTGTAATGTGCACTTCACATAAATCACATAAATAAGCATTAGCTGAAGCACACATTCTCTTTATGAAGCATGTACATACACACAATGCTCACACATGATATATTCACTATACAGACACACACCTCCAGCAGCTCACTGCCCTCCTTCAGTCCACATAGTTGAGCTGGGGAACCAGCTCTCACATGGCTGACGAAGATCCCTGTTAGGTTCCCTCCGACTAGCGTGACATCGTCAGCTAGACTGGTTCTCCCGTGCTTTGGTGAGATGGGGGGGCTTGAGGACGGGGAGCGGGAGGGAATCCTGGGAGATGGCAAAGATGGGCAGCATTGGCTAAGCATGATGTGACATGTACTGTACAAAAAAAAAAAGATCAGTAGAAACTCCACAAGTCTATTCACTTTATTTAATCAAAACGTTAAATCGTATGCTTGTTCTGTGCTCTTAGAATTTATTTCAATATACATTCACATCACGTTGTACGTAATGTGAATATTTGCACTTATAGTATTAAACCTTTTCAAAATGGTACACCCATACCGTGTTATTAAATACAGGCGGGCGCCATCTTGGGAAAACAGTCACGACCAGTCGATCGACGAACGGCACAAACGTAATTCCTATCGACCCATTGGGAAACCACGGACCATGGGAGATTTCAAGTGACAGTTCAGCTCACGTTGCACGGCGTTCATCATTCGACCTGTCGTGACTGTTTTCCCAAGATGGCGCCCGCCTGTATACGTGAACGGTACTGTCTTTATAATCTATCTTTTTAATAAACTGTTTGTACACTTACAAAGTTCTCAATGCTTCTGTTGACATGTAGAGACCCTCATTATGCTACTGTTGAAGTGTGGTGCTATTTTGAGCCTTGTTAGTGGTATAGAAATAGCAATTTATTTTTACTTTACCCTCTGCCCCGACGGCTAGCGTTATAAGCTAATTAGCGGTTTGCGATAAAACTGGTCACATTCGATTAGCATGAAAATAAATCCCAGAGAACGGTCGACTCGGTACACGTGTTATTAATACCTAGGTTCATTTTACGCCGGATTTGTCCTTTAAGTGCCAAATTATCTCTTTACACATTGCTCTAGAAAAGATGTGGGCATCACTATACAGAAAGCTGAGTTTGTTCTGGACATTTTGATGTGAAACACATGGGAATCCGTTATATGCAAATACCTTAAAAAGGTAAATTTAAGAAGATATGTGAAAATGCCCTCAGACCTCAGAGGGTTAACATTGACAGGCGTCAAAACCGTGATGCTGTGCCTACCTGGGAGCACTAGGGTTGGGTTGGTGTGGAGAGACTGCAGGCAGGTTGACCAGGTCAGGGGGGAAGAGATGAGAGTGTAGTGAGTTACAGGAATCCCACAAAGAAGGTTCACTCTGCTCACCTGAAAACACCAGAGAGCCTCATTACTTATGTTCACAATGTAAGTGCAAAGGAAGCAAAACCAGAACTGGAGCAAACGCCTTCTTTGGTTTGTTTTATTGTACGTTGATACCAAATGACAATCATTTAGAAGTTAATTTAGGGTTTCTTTCTACATCTAATAGAAGCTAAAATAGAAGTTAATTATCCAGAGTTGGGCTGGTCCTGGTTCTGTTTGCGAAAGAAGACTGTGACGGTTGTTCATGCAACACATGACAGAATCAAATATACCTGTAATGTTATCGTTCTCATCACTGCCCCACGATGATTCCAAGTCAAACCTTTTTTAGAGCAGAAAAAAGGGATGTTAAAAAAAAATGATAGAGGTAATAATATGTAGTTACATGTGAAGATATTAGGTAGAGCAGGCTGAAAATATGTAATGTTTTGTGGGGCTGATTAACTCACTCTGTGTTGAATCGTCGGTTGATGGAGTTCATACACGGAGGAAAGGGGAATGTGGAGAGCCGATTTATTTCTTTTTCATTGTCTTCTGTCTGAGTCTAGCAAGGTAAGTAAAAAAAAACAAAAAAAACACTGATTCCGACTCTTTCATTTTCTTTCTCTTTCATTATGGAGCAGAGCCGTGATACTCACTGACAAACGGAGATTCTCCTCGGAGTTGGAACAAGAATCTGTGAAGAAGCAGAAAGAATATTTGCATGAATATGAGTATATCTACAGTTTATGAGGTAAACAAAGTACTTTTTTTTTACGGTGCAAAAGTTGAGAATCATCTTTGTACAACTTACCCTCCGAGATTTCATTGGCTTGGCCACTCGAGGGCGTCTGTGGCACAGAGAAGATGAGTAAATATAGTATGACCTCCCAGTTAGTGAGAGGTATTTTGCAGGTACTGACACGCTTATAGATTTCCATAAGAATTTACTACAATGTCTCATACTTAAGACAATAACAAGCTCATAGTCTAGCTGAAGAAATGTACTTTGCAGTCCAAAAGCTGCATTCCTCCCATACCGTAAGAACAACATTAGAAAACATGTTGTGGCAGTGTCCACAACAGTTGTGTCCCATAGAAATGATCCCTATAAACTACATAAACAGCACCAGATTCTTAGTCATTCTGATTTAAACTAGGCTGATGGAGTTCTGCTGTTATTGTGAATGTGAGTAAAATTAGTTATGGTAGCCAGCCCTGACCTTTCGTAGCAGCAGGCGGGGGCCACCGGCCTGGGGTCTCAGGTCCAGGCCGAGGGAACAGCAAGGGCCGTAGCACTGGTCCTCACTGCACAGGGACAGGTGGGACTGTGGGGACACGGGGGACATACTGTATAAAATGATCTGTGGTTGCTGTGGGAAGACTGTTGCGCCTGCGTTTAACTTACACAGTTCAGACAGAGGCTGCTCTGTTCTATTAGCTCACGGCCCCTCTCCCTCTCTTTCTCCAGCTCCCTCTGCTGCTGCTCCACGTTGGCCTGCAGCTCTGCAATGCGTTTACGCAGACGGTTCTTATCCAGCAGACAGTCGGTGTACTCCAACTGCAGGCTGTCTCGACTATGCAGAGCCTGGGGGGGAAAAAAAGATGAAAAAAGAAAGACAAAAGAAGTTTGCATGGTGTAAAAAAACTGTTCACCCTAGTCAGGGATGCTATTAAACTGCAACACCACTAACTACATATGGGCCTTGATGCACTCTGTATGTTTAGTTTAGTTCATTATAGGATCCCCATTAGCTGTGCCCTTAAGACCTTCCTCCACAGCGCTGCAGAGGAAGGTCTGGCTAGTCCACACGGCATTCCGGGATGGGAGAAAAACGTGCTGTGGTTTATTGGCATTTCTTTAAACCAATCACAATGTTCTTGGGTGCCGCTAAGTGCCGGACAGAGCTGCGGTGCCGCTGCAAAATAGCCTCGGGAAGGAACTTGTTTTGGTGAAACGTGTTTGTTCAAAGGTTGTTTTAGTCGTGCAACAGAAAACTCAGATTGGACAGATAGTCTAGCTAGCTGTCTGGATTTACCCTGCAGAGATCTGAGGAGCAGTTAACCATAGTCCTCAGAAATCCACTGGAGGTTAGAATTCCAACACAAAGAAAGAGGAAGATATCGGAAATCCGGCCGAAAAGAGTGACATCCGGCAGGAATTTCCGGTGGTAACGGAGCAATCCCGGAAGTGGAACATTGTGGATATGGACTACAGTCCACATAACTCAACACATTTAAAATTTACATTAAACATTACAGTCTACAGAAAAAGAAAAAAATCCCAATTGCATGGCATTCTACAAAAATGATGCTCCAAGATGTTTTTATTTTATTTTATTGATCTCAGTGTTAATTTAGTATATTGGTTAGAGACTCTGTTGGGCCTTCATTCACACTGACCTGGTCTCTCTCCTTTTCCAGCTCCATGATCTGGTTGAAGTAGGACAAACTCCTCTTCTGTTCTGTCTCCCAGTCCAGCTGGAGAGTCCTCACCTTCAGCTGTAGCTGCTCGCACTGCGACTCCAGCTGCAAACACAGTTAACCATTACGACCTCTATTCAAAGGCAGTGAAGAAACAAAACACGGGCTTTGGCAGTAAACCTTTCAACAACTGCATCCAGTAAAAAAAATCATAATCTTAAAGATCATCTGTGAGTCTGTTGACTAGGGCTGCAACTAACTGATTATTTTCATAGTCGATTAATCTGTCAATTATTTTCTTGATTAATCGATTAGTTGTTTGTTCTATAAAATGTCAGAAAATGGTGAAAAATGTGGATCAGTGTTTCCCAAAGCCCAAGATGACGTCCTCAAATGTCTTGTTTTTGTCCAAAACTCAAAGATATTCAGTTTACTGTCTCAGAGGAGTGAAGAAACTAGGAAATATTCACATTTAAGAAGCTGGAAGCTGAGAACATTTTACTTTCTTCATAAAAAAATGACTTAAACCGAGCAAAATAGTTGCCGATTAATTTGATAGTTGACAACTAATGGATGTCCTTGCAGCTCTACTGTTCACCTTCTCCCAGTGCTCCTCAGTGCTATGTAGCTCCCCCTGTAGTCGGGTAATGATGTCACACAGCTCCTGCCTCTGGTCTGCAGCCTCCCTGCGGTCCTGCTGCAGGATGTCCATCAGAGCCTAAAACAACAGGAACACTCCATCTTTAGAGACAACACTATGAGGAAAAAGCAGTGTGGTTGATTTGGACACAAACAAAGACAGCTATAAAGGCCCTTTTTAGATGATAAACATTGTAGATTTGACAACATACTATGACTCCAGTGGTAGGACCTGAGTCCTTCATCTGAGTCCCTGTGTTCTCCGCTTTCTGAACTTCAGTACGGCGCTGCGGCTTTTCTGGTAAAGGAGGTGAAGGACCATTTACCCCATTAGAGAGCAAACTGTTTCTGTTTGCCGGCATCTTATTTCCTGGAGTATCAATTGTATGTTTTTCTGCCTTTGTCAGCCTGGACTTCAGCTCCTCTACCTGTATGGAGAATAAGCAAAGCAGCCATAAAGACAAACTCTGACATTTTTTTAAATATAGGCTTGAAATTTTCCACAACACGCATTTGATATGCTGTTGTCAAACATGTGCAATGATATGGCCAAAGGGCTGTTTATCTACAATAATGGTAGGAGTGTAATTCTGTAATATGTAAACTTTTGTTCTAGGAATCAAGGAGTTGGGAGTAAAAAAAGGAAAAGTAAACAAACCTGTTTATTATACTACATTCCAATTTTAGCAGGCACACTGCACATACTGTCTCAGAGTGAGCACAACAAAGTGGTTCATACCTAAGTGGTATGGTCAAAATGTTGTGACAACGCACGGACTAAATCAAGGACGGCTGATAACATCTTCACACATGACTTCAGTTGCTATGTTGCAGCTGCGTGCTATCTTAAGCAGTTTCACTTGGACTGCCTTAGATGCTGTTATTTGCTGCCTTATCATGCCATCAAACAAAACATAAATTTTTCCTTATCCTAAGTTTACCAAACACTTAAAATATCTCTCCCTGTCCCAACATGATTTTGCAGCAAACGGTATCTTTGGTGAACAGACCATCGTGTTAAATAGAAAGGTAATCTTGGCCCACATGGAGCCCCTAATACTGCACCTTAAAGTTTAGACAGCAACAGGGGGAAACAATTTGGGAGACTTGTGACGAGAAGATCACTATTATTGGCAATGTCACCGTTTCTGCGGAGTATATACCGTAGCTATTTTTAGAGTCAGGATCCGCTGAGGAATGTGGTGGGAGGTAGGGAATGACTCAGTTTAATACAACTTAATTTTATACAGTAGGCTACATGTAGTAGCCTACTGTACTAGTAGTAGTGTACAGTAGCCTACTGTACTACTCTCTCTCTTTAAGCAAAGGGGTCCTTGGCCTAAAAAGGCTGAAGAGCTCTGTGTTCGACAATAGATATCAATATCTGTGAGTTTCATGACATTGTGAATTTCCCCGTTGTGGGATTAATAAAGGATTTTGAATCTTAAATCTTGAAATTTGAAAACCTGGAGGTGGTGAAAAAACATCTACACTCTGTCTTAAACCCTTCGAAGATTAATTAAGACCAAATTAAGAAACTGTACAGTTTCTGTTTTAACTTATGTTGCTCCTGAACGACTGACCTGCCTCAGTAGTTCTCTCTCACGGCTGGAGGCCATGCCTTGCTCCTCCAGGGCTCTGGAGTACTTCACAGCCTGCTCCAGGTGCCTGTCCTTCAGCTTGCCCAGCTCTCGACTGGCCGACTCCCAGTCATGACGCAACCTTCAGATCACAAATCATCCAGAGCACACATTCGCTTACTTTTTGTCATTGATTCATTGTTTTGTGCCACACAAGGTAAACCCTGTGCTTTCTGCGACATTAAAGTTACATTCACACAGCAGGTATATACCATCTTGAATGGAATCCCAGTCTCTAAATTGCAGGAGATCTTTGTCCAATAATAAGCCCTCTATGAAAACCCAAAGTTACTAACTGTATGCTTACATCCCTCATCCCTTTAGTATCAGTTTGTTTGAAACAATCATAGATCAGCTGAGACACTGAGAGATTTTTTGTGTTAGTTGAAAGTGGAGCCCGACCGATAAATCGACAGGCCGATATTATCGGCCGATATTAGGCATTTTCCAAATTATTGCTGTTGGCATTTATAATAGCCGATAAATGAATATTTAAAAAATAAAATAAAAACGGACGAAACACCCTTCAACCATGTTCTGAGCGTTGGCGTTGCGTAACACTCTTTGATTTTGTTTTTGTTGTTATTGTGTTTTTGTTCAAAGGACTTTAAGTTTCGTATCTTAAGTTTGTATTTTTATACATTTTATTTATTAGAACTTTAATATATTTTGATGTTCCTCTGTTCTGTTGTGGCAATAAAACAAACAAGTTTATTTTTAAACTGCATTATCATATTATTTTAGTGAGGATTCATAAATAACTACAAATAACTAATGTTAGGGAAATCTGTTTATGTTTTGTCACGCGTTTCTGGATTTAAAAAAATATATATATCGGCCAACATATCGGAATATCGGATTTTTAAATCACCAAATATTTGTATCGATATCGGCCTTAAAAATCCTTTATCGGTCGGGCTCTAGTTGAAAGAAAATATCAGTAGAAAACTGCACTTTATAACGTAACTGTCATCCCTTTTTTAGTGGTTCCTTTTATATCCAATTCAATGTTCAATTTGTTCACTAAAAGAATGTTAGAAATGATTTCCTTTTATTTGTTTGAAATACACAAAGCAATTTGTTGTATTTAAGCAAAATACTGAAAGCAGCAAAAATGCAGAACGTAGTTGATTGTTGAGTTAATGTTGTACTCTTACTACCCCTTTGACGCCATCAACAATAGAAATGACCTGGCTCAACTGTCAGAAAAAAAGTTTCTTCCATGACCATATCGTACAAT